>NW_027132763.1:0-4774 GCF_026122565.2 Emydura macquarii macquarii | reverse complement strand
AGGAATCCAAGTATGGACTTAGAAGGAGGACCCATATTCTCAGAGTATAAGAATGGAAAGATCGTACTATTTGAGGCGATCATCATCTGTTCCTGCTTGAAGCTTCTTTACTCTTAGCTCTCTGCATTGCCTACTCCACCCCCTCTCCGGAGGTGAGACATCTCTCAACCAGGTCTTTAGGGAAGGTGTGAGTATATTAGGCTAAAGAATATCATAGATATATATTATATAAGTCTCTATAATTAAGATTGTCTTATCCATTATTCATTTCATTGTTCATTTACTTTATATCAGTCATTTCTTTATCATTTTATGTTATCTTAATAAATTATAAAATTATACAAATTTGGTTATCATTGAAATATTGCTGTTGTACCCCCAAGAGTTCTTATAAATTATTCTGGAGCCTGGTTAGGACTCGAACCTCATGATCCTCTAAACAGATGAATTGGCAAACCTATAACCCTATTCATTATTGATACAATTAAAATCATGCTAAAATGGAGAGAGAGCACAGAGACGAGTTCATAGAGGGGTTACTCGACCCACTTCTGGATGGGTCATTTCCTGATCCTCCCTCTCAGTACTGACAGTTAGAACCCCCTGTGATACGACCCGTGCCCAGGGTTGCCAACTGATAATGCCAAGGTCAAGGCAGACTGCAAAAGGAGAGCAGATTCTCCCCATGCTGGTGGGTGACACTGAAGCCCGGCTTCCCAACCAGCCACGAACTGCTTCTGATTACCCCACACTGGATATCAAGAAGCCAGTCCACAAATGCCCACAGCCCCCTTTACTGCATTTCAGCTCCAGGCTCCCAAATCGGCACCAGGTCCAGCAAAGAGACAAGTTACTTAAACTCTCTGCTCTTTGCTGAAAAGGTTCCCTCTGACCCCAAGGGGTCAGCCACAGCACCAGATCAAGATGAGTTTGGATCTTACCTAAAATACCACGCTGGCAGCCAATCATTTAGTATCTAAACTAATGTTTATTGTAAAAGAAAGAAATAAACCATGAGAGAAATGTTAAAGGGTTAAAGTAAATCACAGATATACAAATGATTAAAAGTCCATTTACATCAGGTTTCTGGAAGAAATGTGGAGTTGCAGGCTTGTATAGTTCCCTCTGGTTCACATCCAGTACCTGAATGGGTCTAAGTCCTTCGGTTCAGTTGCAAGATGAATGGATCCAGAGGTAGGTGTGTGTCTGCAGCTGGACAGGAGCAAAGACAAAATGGTTTCTCTGGCTTGATCTTATAAACCCCTCCTCCGGCCATGCGGCCTGTGGACAGTCACAAGTCCCAAAATGGAGTCCATAGTCACATGGGCCAATCCTGGTGACCCCTCTGGTGTGCCTGGGGTCCATAGTCACATGGGACAGTCCTGATGCTTCATCAGGTAGGCTGCCTGCAATGGAGTCCAGAGTCACGTAAGCAGATTCTGGTGACTCATTGGTGATGTTGGCTTCTCCCTCAGGGCCCCTTGCACCTGGGAATGCCTTAATGGGCCATGATGCAAGCCATTGTTCTGCAGCCTTCCTATCTGGGGTGTTGCCCAGGCAGAACAATTTGAAATACAGACATCTCAAATACATCTATAACTTCCATTTCACATATTACACATGAACATAAGTATTATTATCTTACTTAGCACATTATAACCTTCCTAACACTACCTGACATGGCATATCCCACATAGATGATTATGATTCTGCCATACTGATGTCACCCAATATACAAATGCCCCCCACTCAAGCCAGCCTGCATGACACCCCCAACGCGAGACTGGTGTAGAAAGGAGTAATTGGAGCTCCTGAATACACCTCAGGGGCCCCCCTTATCCAGACAGCATGACACCCCACACGCAAAACTGATGCAGAAAGGGGTATCCCTAGACATAACTGAATGCATCATAGGAACTTTCCCTCTTCAGGTTTTAACATGTTTCAAGGCTTTTACACAATATCAGGCACATGGTACATTTTTACAATTCTTGCACTAACAACAAATTAACTACAAGACTTAATAATGGCACACAGATCATTAGCAAAATCATATTTAGCTAAAACAGGTTTTCTCTTTGTAAGGTTCACTAAGGAGTTAACAATGTTATACAATTTTTTACACACAGTTGTAAGGTTTTAGTTAGATCAATGGTGGCACATACTTCACCATTGGTTGTTCTGTTGCCTCTACATTACCCTTCTGCTGGGATTAGGTTTTGGGCCCCCATTCTGTCCCCCTCCAAAGAAACATATTTTCGTTGAGCCCTAATAAACTCATTCCGATTGTGACTCCAATTCAGAGCCATTCCAGGCAAGCCCAACCCACTTTCAGCTGGCCTCACCCAAGAGGAATTCTTCTTGCAAACAGCCCTGGGTGCTTCCCACCCCCCCCTTGTCAGGCAGGTAAATTGCATCAACATCGCCACTAGCTAGTTCATTGGTTTCCAAACTCTTAACTGCTAACCCTTTCAAGTCTGGATTAGGTTTTAAAGAGACATCCACCATTTTCACTAGCATCTTATAAACAGGGTTCTGATGTTCTTCCATTGCTAATCTCTGACTCCATATAGAATCAGATGTACCTGAATAAAGTAAGAGACTACAAGATACACCCAAAGTCTTCAGAGTCGAGAGTTTGTCTACCACCCCTGTTCTCCCCAGAGATCACCAGCACATCCGTTCTGCTGTGTCACTTTAGGTGCCCAGTCTTTCCTCTGAAATGGAGGCACTATCTGCTCACTTACAGAGCTAACAGCCTGGAGACCTTCAGGTTCCAACCTCATTGTCTCCCCACTATAATGTTTAAGCACAACAATTTGGTTACAGGCTGTTTAAGCTTTCTAAATATATTCACTCCATCTGGGATCTTTTCCAAGGTATCCGAACTGGACCTTTCTGAAACAAGGTCAGTGAATCCATCCACATTTGGAAAACTTTGGCAGTTAGAAACTGAACTACTTTTCCCAACCTCTAAGCCGTTGTTTGCCACAGGCAATGGCCCATCCTGAGCCAACTTAATCAATTCACTTTCACACCTTCAGTTGCAGCAAACTGCTCGCAAAAACCATCAGGAGGTTTTATTTCTTCAGGAGCAGTTTTAGGCAACAATCCATTTCGCACAGAAATGCCCCTCCCCTCTTCAGCTAGAGGCTGCCTAAAAAACATTTCCCTGAGCCTCAGCAGACTCTTTCTGAGTTTCAGATAAGTCCCGGACCAAATCTGATACCACTGGCACCCTCAATTTGCATGAACTGAGAGGCGCACCCTGTCTGCTCTTCAGACAGAAGCTTGGAGATGAACTCTTTCTCAGTAGGTAACCTGCCTTTCTTTACATCCAAACATTCTGGAATCTTCCCCCCTTTGTCCCAGCCCACATGGCTGTTCTCAGACAAACTTTCGGGGACCGGGGCAGCTTCCTGCAAGGGTAAGCTACTGCCCCCAACAGACACAGGTTTAGGAACACTCCCTTCCTGGGTATCAGTTGAATCCAGAACCACTTCTGGTATATTAACTGATAAATCCTGCACCCGCATAAGCTGAGCAGTACTTTCTGCCTCCTCCACAGACAGAACTCTGGGGATTACTTCCCCCCCCCCAGCAGATAAACTGCTACTTGTAACACTCAAACAATTTGAGGTTTCTTCCCCTTTGTCCCAGCCCACATGGCTGTTCCCAGAAAAACTTTTGGGGACTGGGGTAACTTTCCCCCTGGGCAAGACTCTGGAAGCTTCTGTGGAGGGTGAAAGTGTGTTCAATGGAGAGAAGGCACAGAGACGAGTTCGTAGAGCGGTTACTCAGCCAACTTCAGGAAGGGTCATTTCTTGACCCTCCGCCTCAGGGCTAAAAGTTAGAACCCCCATAGACTCCCATGAAGTTTCAGTCGACACTCTGGAAGCTTCTGTGTAGGGTTAAAGTGTGTTCAATGGAGAGAGGGCACACAGTCGAGTTCATAGAGGGGTTACTCAAACCACTTCTGCATGGATCGTTTCCTGACCCTCCCTTTCAGGGCTGACAGTTAGAACCACTGTAGACTGCCATGATGTGTCAGTCGGCACTCTGGAAGTTTCTGTGGAGGGTGAAAGTGTGTTCCATGGAGAGAGGGCACAGAGACAAGTTCATAGAGGGGTAACTCGACCCACTTCTGGATGGGTCATTTTCTGGCCCCGCCTCAGGTCTGACAGTAAGAACCCCCATAGACTCTCATGATGTGTCAATCGGCACTCTGGAACCTTCTTTGGAGCGTGAAAGTGTGTTCAATGGAGAGAGGGCACACAGATGAGTTCAGAGATGGGTTACTTGACCCAATTCTGGATGGGTGATTTACTCACCCCCCCTCAGTGCTGACTGTTAGAACCCCCATAGACTCTCATGATGTCAGTCGGCACTCTGGAAGTGTCTCTGGAAGGTTAATGTGTGTTCACTGGAGATAGGGCACAGAGACGAGTTCATAGAGCAGTTACTCGACCAATTTCTGGATGGGTCAATTCCTGACCCAACACAGGGCTGACAGTTAGAACCCCCATAGAATCAGACAATCATAGAATATTAGATTTCAAAGGGACCTAAGGAGGTCATCCAGTCCAACCCCCTACTCAAAGCAGCACTAACCTCAGCTATATCATCCCAACCAGGGCTTTGTCAAGCCTCAGCTTAAAAACCTCTAAAGATGGAGATTCCACCACCTCTCTAGGTAACCCATTCCAGTACTTCACCACACTCCTAGTGAAAAACTTTTTTCCTAATGTCCAACCTAGACCTCTCGCCCTGCAAC
>NW_027132762.1:0-4736 GCF_026122565.2 Emydura macquarii macquarii | reverse complement strand
GACCCCTCTGAAAAACGGGGGGGATGAGAAGGAGGAGTCTGGTCACGACCTAATCCAAACGCCCCAGCCTTTGTCCTCCGTGTAGAGGAAGGGGACCAACCGACAGGTGTACAGAATGAAGAACACATTACCAGGGCGAAGGCCTGCGGTCCTACAGGAAGCCAGTCTCAGCTGGAGGATGGGGAGTCTGTGCCTTGCTTGGAGAGCCCATCAATATTCGGAACGGATGTGCATGGCGAGGGAACACTGCGGTCGCAGAACGCACACATCTTAGCGGTGACCGGCGTGCTGGCAAGGCCTGGCTGCCGGATAATTCAGCGCTGTCGCTAAAAGTTCCATTCAATCAAAGGCAGCGAGAGCCAGGAAGAAGCTGGGAGATAAGGGCAAAAACAACAGTCAAACCGGAATGTAAAATGGCGAATAATCTCCGCAGCGGGAGGGACGCTAAAACCGCAGCTTGGCAGAAGCCAAGAGGCCTTCGCTGATTTCCTCTGGTTCTATTAACACGCTCCGGATCCAGATTCGCTTGCTCAATTTTTATTGTGTCATGAGCTTCAAAATGGGACCTGCAGGCACTTGGAAACCCAGGCTGAGAGGTTCATGGGTTACAGTCCCAAGCTCTCCCAAAGACCAAGCGGGGTGAAGCCTCCAAGAATGGGTTACTGGGGGAGGTGGGGCGGGAATCTCCATCCCAGAGGGTTTTAAGTTGGCTGGGATGATTTAGTTAGGGTCGGTCCTGCTTTGAGCAGGCGGTGGGACTAGGTGACCTCCTGGGGTCCCGTCCAACCTCATCTTCTATGATTCTGGGCTGGCACAGCCCCAGCCTGAAGCACCAGACCTGCGGGATACAGCCTTTCTTCCCCTAGCTTTTTTGCATTTACAGCGGGGCTCTGTTCTGCAGATCACAGGTTTCACATTTATTAGCGAACAGGTTACGGTAAAGAGTTTTAAAGTTTATGCTGTTTCTTGTTAAAGGTCTCGTATGTATGATTCATCTCCATATTGTGCACCCTTTTCACTGTATATTTCTACATCAAAGCCACTATAAAAACCCAGCCTGTCCCTTTATGTAGGGGAAGGAATAGCTGGAAAGGTTGGAATGGTTATAGGATGTTTTTAGTGCATGCCTGTGTATTGCTGTGTCCTTGAGTCCTCTTAATAAAGGGAGAGCAGATAGGGAGCTGTCTGTGCATTGTAATGGAGAGGGCTGCGTTAGGGTAGCAGAAGCAACGGCCAAGACCTGGGAGCTCGTGGGTTCTAAGCCTGGATCTGTCACTGATGTGGGATCTGAGTTTGGCCAAGCCATTTCCCCTTTCTGTACCTCAGTTTCCCTACCAGTAGAAAGAAGAGAAATGCTGCCAGGAACTAAGTCCAGGCAAGGCGTGCGTGTAAAGGAATGAACGCCGTGTTTGTCCGCTTTGATATGACCCGTAGGCGGCAGCAGCTGCAGCTAAGCAACTGATTCGCTCAGGGAGAGAGAGTCTGGCAGAACAGACTTTTACTGGGGATTTGCTGAGCATCTAAAATGAACTGCACCGCAGCTGGCTCTAAGCATCTCTCCAAGATCTACCTCCCATTCGTTCAGATAAACAGACCTTGGAACACAGCCAGCAACCGCGCCGTCTGGGAGATCCCAATAATACCACACAACCCACATGGCTTCAACACCCTGGGGCTAGTCACCCAGTCCCCAGGGCTCATGTACCCCGGCTACAGCTGACTGCTGTTTTAGGGCCCAGTCCTGGTCCCAGCAAAGACACACAGACTAGGCAGCGATTCTGGCCCTTACCGGCCCTGCTCGGAGAGGGGGCAGCGCCCTCAGCTTTGCCGAAGGGGTCCATCTCAGCCTCTCTTCTTTTCACTTTCCTCTCGGTTTCTTCTTCTGCTCCAGCCCCTTTTGCCCCTTCAGATCACTTTGCCGTCCTTGGCCACAGGAAACCCCACGCCCTTTCCTAACATGCCCTCCTTGCCCGCTCCCTGCCTGGCTCTCCCTCGGGGCTGGGCGTGCTGCGATTCCCACGCTCTGCGGACCCTCCCTTCTCAACCACCTGCCCCTGCTCCATCCCCTTTTCCTGGGGCAGGGGGGAGCTGATCCACGACAGAGGCCTGGGTTCCAGGTCTCAGCTGACACTGCCTCTCTCGGTGGCCTGGGGTGAGTCTCTTCCCGCCTCAGTTTCCCCCAGTGGTCGGCCCGTGGAGAGCATTTGCTGGCCCCAGGGCAGAACAGCCCGTCCCGCCCCTTCCACCCGCGGCCCCCACCCACAGCCGACTCCCTCTCTGCCCCAGACCCCGCCCCCGTGCCACCCCAGGCTCCGGGTGAAAGCAGGCTCCGAGAGGGTGAAAGCAACCCTCAGGATGTCTCCCTGCCGGAGGCAGCATGGCCGTGGCCCCGCTCCTGCAATCAGCTCTCTTGCAAACGAAGCGCTCTTAAAGGGCTAGCAATAAAGGGATTCCTCCAGTTCCTGCCCCTCTGACTCGCCAACCCCAGCGCCACCCCACAGGATCTCCCCACGGCCCGGCTGAGGGGGGCGGGATGAAGAACCCGGGGCCCCCTTTGGATCGGTCACCAGCTGATGCGCCCACGGCAGCAGCCTGAGATGAAACCTTGTGGCCATGCACTCAGCAGCCCAGCCCTCTGGATGCTCCGGGTCCTAGGCGGAGGGGCTCCGCAGCTCCCCTGGTCCGTCTGCGGCGCATCGCCCCTTGAGGCCCGATCCATGGAGGGTGCGTGTCTGTGACGGCCCCAGCCGCAGAGTCCGGAGCCCACCGGAGGCCCAGCTCCCTGCGGGCAGCCCCTCGCCTGCTCTCTCTGCTTCTGGGCAACCACCAGCCACGGCTGTGGAGAGGTCCTTGTCCTGATGGCGGCTGGAGACAGGCTTAGCCAGAGGTCAGCAGCTGGGAGCCGCAGGCTTGGCTACTGCAACTCTGCACCTGGCCACTGGCTCCCCTGGGCCCGGACCCCAGGCTTCTGAGCTGCCTTCCCCTGGAGCGCCGGCGCCACTGCCAGGCTGGTAGGCAGAGGAGACGGTGCCAGCGGAGCGGCTGCCCAGGGAGCCTGCCCTCCTGGAAGAGCTGAGAATGAGCAGGACCCAGCCAGGCCAGCGTAGGACACGCGCCCGGAGCGAACCGGCAGCCATGCCCCGCAGGATGGAGGGCAGAGGGGTGCACGGGCCAGGTCCTCAGCGGGCAGAAATCGGCATAGCGCCTGGATCCAGCCTGCTTTGCACAATTGTGCCAGGCACGCCAATCCTGGGGGGATGGGCTTGGCCCAAAGACCGAGACAGCAAACTCCCTTTGCACCCAGCTCCCTTGCCCCGGCTGCTCGAATGGCGCAAGAAACTAAACAGCGGAAAATTAGAATAAGTCACTGCCCTCCCCGCCCCCAAATGCCTTGTAATCTCCCAGCCCCCCGCCTGCTAATCGGGCGCTGGTTGCACCGGGCGGAGGTGCTGCCCCAGCAATGCAATCTGCTGCAGACGCACCCCCACCCTCCGCAACGCACCGAGTGTTGTTAACGCGCCCAGCGAGAGCAAAGCCACGGATGAGATTTTAATGTGTCAGCGCCACGGCTGAGTGCAGCCGCTAGAAACCATCTCCCCGCCCGTTCACCAGGTTCCCCTGCCCTTGTCTCTTCCCAGCGCCGCCCCACCATCTTCCTTCCTCGTTAAAAAGATGCCACGGGAACCCCCACATAGCAACAGGACCTCCGCTTTCCATGGTGCCATGCACCCCAAAGCCTCGCAGGTGGTTCACATTGCACCCACCACTAACATGCAGCCAGCTCTGGGATAGGCCATGGCAGCTGCTTAATAGAGGCCAGCAACGCTCTGCAAAAAAGGGATGCGGCACCGTCTCCGGTCGAAGTGACTCTGGTAATTTTAACGCCTGAGCTATAAAAGGGAGCCGTGGGGGCTTTATAGCAATTCTGTGACAGCGCCGCTGAGTTGAAAGGCATCAGCAGCTCGGCGGAGCGACGCGTCGCCTTCCCCGGGTGGGCGGCTCTGTGCGCTGCTGACATTTCGCTGCTCAGACCAGGAAAGACAAAATCCACCCTCGGCTTCTCCTGCCAGGAGGGAACTTCCTCCGCTGGCTCCTTTATTTCGTCTCTTCGCACATCACCTAAAAGAACGTGCCAAAGGGAAGGAGGATTTGTTCACCCAGGGCTGCAGAGGCAGCTGTGACTGGCCCGGGCTGGGTCCTTTGGTCATTCTGGTGGCCAGGGCCTGGGACTAGCAGTCAGGACTCCTGGGTTCTAATCCTGCCATCGCCTTCCCGAGCAAGTCACTTAACCCCTCCCTGCTGTGGTTTTACCTGACTGGAAAACGGGGCTGAGGTTTCCTACCACAGGACTCGCCTAGGTCTGCCAAGTGCTTAGTGAAAGACACTCCTGTAGTAAGGGCCAACAGGGTGTCTGGGCATCACTTAGCACCTCCGTGCAGACAGGTTTGCAACCCCTTCTGGGATTGCCGAACCCAGGCCAGGACTGAGGGGGGCCCGTGGGGTGCCAGCCTGGGTTAGTTCAGGAATCAGAGAGAACCCCAGGGTCTGTCTAGGTCCAGCAGCCTCCGTGAAGAATCCCCCTTATATTCACCACGGCCAACCCCTGGCTCCTCTCTGCAGTCGCCAGGAGAAACCTCAGCCCAAGAGCCATTCCCGCCTGGTGTCTATGAGCTGGGCAGCCAGGGACCGTCCACATTGATAAAGAAACCCCTCTCCCCGCTAAGAGACCTGTCACG
>NW_027132761.1:0-4774 GCF_026122565.2 Emydura macquarii macquarii | reverse complement strand
ACCTGCTGTTGAGAGTACCAACTCTCATTCATTCCTGGAAGCAAGAAATCTATACATCTTTTCTTTTGTCCATTGCATGCACATTACTCAACAGCAGCCAACCTAAGGTTTTGAACTAAAACTAAATTCAAGAGTTTCTAGTAGGCATTAGCAAAGTGACTTTTATATTAATTCCTATCAAGGGCTGTAAAAAACATAAGCACTTTAAGGCATGAGAACTTCACTAAAGGCACAGAGAATTTTTACCTGCCCAATGTTTAGTTCTTTATTGATGTCTTCATCAAAGAGTGGATGATCGTACAAGCTGTGTAAATAACTGCGATAGTATGCAGACTCCCTGGAGTATGACCTGGTAGCTGGGATACCACTGAGCCCTCTGTCCGTCCAGGTTAGGCTCCCTCTCATGCTGTGACAGGTCACAAACCCCTGGCAGGCTTTGCATTTACACAGTCCTCCACAGGCAGGGGCCACACCCATCTTAGTTCAATTAATGTTTTCCAGCCACTCACAAAGCAACAACAGAGAAACTCCAGCTGGCTCCTTAGCCCAGGACCACACCTTCTACCCTGGTCAAAAAGCCTGAGCAGTGGAGATTATTATCCAGTCTGCCCTTCCCTCAAAGTTGAAGGAATATGCACCAGCTTTTGTTACTGAGTAGTTTGTCTAAACACTTCACTCAAAGACCTGCTGGTTAAGATAAAACAGTAAATTTATTAACTATAGAAAAATAGATTTTAAGTGATTATATTTGCCTCTTTTATAAAGAGATCAAAAGTAGTTACCAAATGAAATAAACATAAGATCACAGTCTGAGTTCTACACACTCCCAATATTTGAATTAGTGATGTCTCACCCTTGTTAGCTGGTACAAGTAGTTTCTTAAATGCAGGCTGGGCATGGGCAACCTTCCCTGCCTGGAACTCTCCTCCCCCCTTTCAAAGTCCTTTTGTCTTCCAGATGACCCTTCAAGTGTTCAGTTGAATGGGAGTGGAGCCAAGCTATGATGTCACTCCCCTTCTTTTATAGTCACTTCCAGTTTGCTAGAACAGTTCATGCATGGGATGTGGGGGCAGTTCCCCCTTGGTCAATCCAGTAGCCCATTGTGTGTGTGCTTTCTTGGTGAAGTCTCCACTGTAAACTATTCCTGTTAGTAGACTCTATTCTTGAATGGGTGAGAGAGAGCCATTAATGCTCTCTGGCCACTCCATTGTTGTATCTGAATAGCAGGTTTAGGTGTTTCCCACCACACAACATGTTCTAGTAGCATTTACAACAATATTTTATAACTTCACATAGTATGGTAGCACATACAATCCAACAGGATGTTCATGTTTAACAGATCAAGACTTTTAAAATAATACCACACAATGCATGATTTGTACAAAACATACCATATTATGACATAGGTGAATGTGTGGTTTTTGAGGATGTTTTCAGATACAGCATGTAATAACTCATTCCAAACTATTTTGTACAACAATATTTTCATGTATACCAGCATTTGCTGACACATGCATGCGCACATTCTTGTTTTCCATGACATGAACAGAAAAGATTCCAAAAGCTTAAAACTTCAGTTTTATTTTTAAGACATTAAAGGAGTCCATCTTCATTTGTGGGGGACAAGGAATGGAGGAGAGTGTGGGGGGTATTTACACAGCTTGTATGTTAATATAGTCTTTAAAGACATTATCAATAGAGTTGGCTTTAGAACACCAAACAGTAATGTGCTTGCTGACTCTCTCTCTGTAGAGGGTATAATGAAACACAGATTGTATCCACATATTCATCATAGCAATTCACTTTCTGCTATAACAAAATGATTAAATGAATTCTGAGCTTCAACTTCTATACTTAGCAGCAAAATGCAGTATGCTCGATGAAGTGTGGCTTCTTATGTTTGTCATGAGGTGAATAGGCAATTTGCTAAGGTCCCTTCTATATTCGGTCTGGTAACTATAGTACCGCTTCACTATTGTTGCTAAACACCTTTTTCACGCATATTTGGAATGCATATTTTTACTAAACTTTTAAGAAAAAAAGTAAAATTATTTTGAAAAGGGGGACAGATGAAAAGTTTGTCTGCTTCAGTAATATAATACAATACAAAGTGTATTTTCACTGAGTGGCATGCAGACTTTCTCTTCTTTCTTCTTCCCCCTCCCCAATAAAGGAAGGACTAGACGACCAGTGGGAGGAGAGTGGAGGTGAGAATAGGGACACAAATCCATTCATTATTTCTATTTAGCAAATCAAAATAAGTAACTTTGTTGAGGTGACCAAATTAATGTCAGATAAATACTCAGGAGACTGTCCCAAATCTGTTTTGCACTCTCTGGTAAGTCCACTAAAACAGTCTTCAGACTTTGTAATGCTTTTTTTCAAAGCAGAGTTTCTCAAAGAGCTTCTTACAATGCCCTTTCGTAGCCAATGATGATTACGTCTTGAAATGTAGCATAAGCATATACATGGCAGAACTGAGTAAAGCGGCAGCTAACAGCTAACAAGTAACAATATCCAATTAACAAGTAACAAGTAGCAATTCACAAGTAACAAACTACAATGAGATTATACTTACAAAGATTAAGCAAAGATACATTACGTTGGCCAGTTTCAATTCGCCCTTTGCCTTAAGTTCTGCAAGCGGTGGAGAGCCGCTGTGGATGATCAGTTCACGGCGAAGCAAGCTGGGGAAGATGCGTCAGCTCGCCGAACCGACACGCTCAGGAAATACACGGAGTGCCAGGTGGGGTTCAATTTCTCTCCGCCTTCTGCTACCTGGGTTTAAACTTTTATAGTTTCCTGCGGTTAGCAGGGCTAAGCTCCATTGGTGGCCATTTGCCGCATGACCTTTTAGAGTCATGGCTCGGCGTTTAGCCAACCAGGTGTTCATGATTTTCCTGGGCAGGTACTGACCAGGTACGTGTGGGATGTGCGGTTGTACTGCTGAATCAACCCTCCCCAGGCTGCTTCTAGGGTGGCATGGATATAGTGGTGCGGCAAACGCCATCTTACAATTCTGTTCCCACAGACGTGACCAAATGAATGTCAGATAAATACTCAGGAGACTGTCCCAAATCTGTTTTGCACTCTCTGGTAAGTCCACTAAAACAGTCTTCAGACTTTGTAATGCTTTTTTTCAAGGCAGAGTTTCTCAAAGAGCTTCTTACAATGCCCTTTCGTAGCTAATGATGATTACGTCTTGAAATGTAGCATAAGCATATACATGGCAGAGCTGAGTAAAGACTGAAAGCGGTGCATTTTCATTTATCTTGAAAAATGTTTGCACTGCAGTTAGTCGCCTAATAGTAATAAATATGGACAAAGGCTCATCTAAAGGATATTGAAGCATGACAAGTATAATTGCTCTCCCCTCCAGAAACCTACAAGTTGTGAGCATGATCACTTACAGTGGATCCAATTAGTATATTCTAGTTACTTGCTCTCATTTCTCATAGCTGGGGTACATAACAAAGATGTATGGTTTTAAGTGGTTTCATATATTTCAGATGATTGTGGAACTTCATTCCTATTCCTTCAGCTTCCTTCATTTGCTTTTATCAGCGCTACGTTTATAACTGATTTCCAAGCCTGGAGGGCCAGAGCAGCTGCACCAACTTCTCGTTCAATTTAGCTTATATTGGCTGATAGGAGTGTTTCATTTCATCTTGAAAACTCTGACATTTTTCTCAGCAGTACAGATGGATATTAGGATCTCAAGTGTTGTAATTGAAAGTAAACAAAAACCACATAGAATATATTTTTTTCTGGTTTGTACTTCCTTATATGGCTTCCTACTTCTCAAGCAAAAACATCTGTCTGTGTTTGACTCGTACACTTCCAAAACCTAACGTCTATTTCAAACATTGATATTCTGTAGAATACATTTGAGAGGACAAGGCTGTTTTCTCAGTTTTCAGTTTACATGGATTCCTTCCCTAGTCCACGCAGGATACAAGAATTTAGTCTTGATAAGTTGTAAAATAAAGCATGTTGTGTCCCAAAGACCTTTATATAATGCATGCAGCACTACTACAATGTACCCACTTCTGGAGCAGAAGGGAGCAACCAGTTTCCTGCAAAACTGGGGAATCAGAAAAACTTTGATGAAGGACAGCAGGGTAAATCCTTACTCTTAAAGTCCTGAAGAATCTCTGGCCATATGAATAGGTGTGAGTGTTGTTTTTAAAGTCTCTTTCCAACAACTTATATATGCACACAATTGCATAGTACTCCTGAAGTGAAGAAGATGATTTAATCTGTCACTAACTATTTGGAGCAGGCCAGTTGAAATGTTTGGCAAAAGCAAATCCCAAGCTAGAGCCTCTCAGTGATACTGTGTTGAGGTCTTTTACCCAAGAAGGTGTATCTCTCCTTCAATGAGACAGAATGGAAGTTTAGTTTCAGGGTAGAAAGAAGTTCTAGTAAGACTGGGTCAGCCATCTGCAACCTACTGAGAATTGTGGAAGGTCCTAGAAGCAAAGGAACTGGATTGTGGCATTATGAGGAGCACAGGTGCAAGACCAGACCAGACCAGATAGTGGTGTGAGAAGGTGCAAAGAGGGCAGATTGTGAAAAAGTAGTGTACTGAGAAGGTAACAATGACAAGGTATTGATGCTGGCGGTGATGTTGTCATTAATTACTACGGTCGTAGACTGAAAGAAGGAGAACTGAAATCATGCCGCTAGTTTTCTAGGGGAATACTCAAAGACTATTTCAACCTGGACCTTCCACTTGGTTTATTTTAAATGTTCTGTTATAACCATAACACTT
>NW_027132760.1:0-4783 GCF_026122565.2 Emydura macquarii macquarii | reverse complement strand
TGTTGTGTAGGAAGGCGCAGTGGCCTTCCTCTGAGCCTGGGCCCGCGGAAGGGCCACCCGGACGGGACCGGGCAGGAGCCCGTCCTACACGTGGTGGAGAATGCAGGCAGTCCTCCCCCCCTGACTAAAAGGGGGACTGCCTGGGCCGACTCTCCCTAGGAACAGGGACGTCGACTGATCCGACCAAAATGGATACCGAGAAGCTGATCAAGTGGTGGACCGAGGCGCAGCAGCAGCAACAGACGGCCCAACTACAACAACAACAGCAGCTCCTCCAGACCCTTGGCTCCCAGCAGCAGCAGCTGTTACAAGACCTGGGGGCCCAACAGCAGGAGCTCCAACGACAACTAATGCAGCAGCTGAGTGGCCGTACGGGGCTGGACCACCCCGGGCTGGACGAGGCGTCCAGCCGAAGCGCGCCCGTCACCTGGCTCCAGCCACGCCTCACAAAAATGGGACCCGCAGACGACCCAGAGGCCTTCCTTGTGACATTCGAGCGGGTGGCCACGGCCGCGGGTTGGGACCCAGCCCAGTGGGCGATCCTCCTGGCCCCATACTTGACCGGGGCCTCCCAGGCAGCCTATCGTGCCCTGAGCAGTGAAGAGGCACAGGACTACGCGACGGTGAGGGCGGCGATTATGGACGCCCTCGATATTAGCCCAGAGACCTACAGAAGGCGGTTTCGGGAGAAGACTTTTCCGCCCGGAGCCCGACCCCGGGCCGTGGCCCAGGAGCTCCGGGACGCCGGCTGGCGCTGGCTCCAACCCGAACAGAACACGGCCTCCGCCGTGGCGGAGCAAGTAATTTTAGAACAATTTTTACACATCTTGCCAACCCAGGGGAGGACCTGGGTGATCCGGCACCGCCCCACCACCCTGACGGGGGCGGTCCGCCTGATGGAGGACTATCTGGCTGCGGAGAGGCCCATGGGACCCATGGCTACAGGTCCTGGGCGGGCCGGGCCTGTTGGGACAGGGAAGCCCCCATCTGGGCCGAACCCCCGACCGCCCAAGAGTTTGGAGCCCCGTCGCAGCCAGCCCCCGAATCGACCACCTCAGGGGCCTGGGGACCCCGGCCCCTGCTTCGCGTGTGGCCAGCGGGGGCACTTGCGTCGGCAGTGCCCTACCCTAAGCTGCACCTATGGGATGGTGTACGCCGGAGAGGGACGGGCTCGGGGCCCCTCTGGGCCGAAGACCACCACCCCGGTGGGCCTGGCCGGAAGAAAGGTCGAGGCCCTCGTCGACACAGGGTGTGGACAGACCCTGATCTTGCGGGGCCTGGTCCCTGAGGATGGGAAGCCGCTGGGCCAGGTGGGCCTGTGTTGTATTCACGGGGACCTACAATACTACACAACAATGCAGGTCCCTCTGACCGTCGGGCCGCAGACCCGCGTCCTCTCCGTAGGCCTAGCACCTCGTTTGCCCTATCCGGTGATCCTCGGGCGGGACTGGCCCGACTTGGCGGGTGTCCTACTACGAGCCAGTACCACCGAAGACCCCGATGCCGGGGCCCCCAAGGGAGAATCCCCTGAGGCACCCGATCCACCCGGAGCCGAGGACCAGCCGGATCCCGCCGCCGCACCAGACCCTGAAACCCGGAGACCCGAGGACGAAACCAACCGGATAGACGGGGATCCGCCACCCGCGGGTGACCCCATGGCGGATTTCTGCCGCGAACAGAGGGAGGATCCCACCCTAAGCCAGGCCTACGAACAACTGGCTGCAGTGGATGGGACCCCAACCGACCCGCAACGAGCCGCTCAATGGCCCCGGTTCGAGCTGCGGCGGGACCGGCTATACCGCCTAGAGAGAGACCCACAAACACAGGAACCCCATGCCCAGTTGGTGGTGCCACGGCCCCACCGTCGGGCCGTTTTGAAATTGGCCCATGATATTCCGGCGGCTGGACACCTAGGCATTGACAAAACTCTGGCCCGGGTCCTCTCCCGATTTTATTGGCCGGGCGTACATCGGGAAGTCCGGGACTACTGCGCCTCCTGCCCCGAATGCCAACGGGTGGCTCCGGCAGGAATTCCACGCGCCCCCCTTGTGCCTCTCCCCGTGGTCGGGACCCCCTTTGAAAGGGTGGCGGTGGACCTGGTGGGACCCCTAGAACGGAGCGTTGCCGGGTTCCGCTACCTCCTAGTCCTGGTCGACTATGCTACCCGATTCCCTGAGGCCATTCCCCTGAGGAATGCCACCGCCCGGACGGTGGCCAGTGAACTTGTTAAAGTGTTCGCCCGAGTCGGGCTCCCCCGGGAACTGCTAACAGACCAGGGGACCAACTTAACATCCCGATTACTACGGGAAGTGTGTGCCATCCTCGGGATTCGGAAACTTAGGACCTCCGTTTACCATCCCCAGACTGACGGCCTCGTCGAGCGGTTTAACCGCACACTGAAACACATGATGCGGAAGTTTCGACCGGAGGACCTGCGACGATGGGACCAACTTATCCCACCCTTACTCCTCGCCATTCGAGAAGTCCCGCAGGCCTCCACACAGTTCTCACCTTTCGAGCTGCTGTACGGCCGACAGCCCCGCGGGGTCCTCGACTTAATGAGGGAACACTGGGAGCAGACCCCATCCCCCTCGCAGGGGATGCTCCAGTATGTATTTACTCTCCAGGAAAACCTCCGCCAGGCGGGGAGGTTGGCCCAGGAGAACCTACGTGCCGCACAGCAGAGACAGGCCCAGTCGTATAACCAGGGGGCCCGCACTCGATCGTTTGAGCCTGGGGACCGTGTCCTGGTACTACTGCCCTCCACGGAGTCCAAGCTCCTAGCCCGATGGCAGGGGCCCTATGAGATCCTTTGGGCCGTGGACCCGGTGAATTACGAGGTCCGCCAACCTGACCGGCGGAAAAAGAGGCAGGTGTATCACGTGAACCTGCTAAAACCCTGGCGGGAGCGAGAAGGGCTCCTAATCAACCCACAGCCTCCGGACCCGGAGCTAGGCCCACTGGTACCCGAACAGGAGGGGCCGGGAGAACCCCAACTCGGGGATACCCTAAGTGGACCTCAGCTTCGACAGGTCCAACACCTGATTGAGACCTTCACCGCCACCTTCACCGCCACTCCTGGACACACCGACCGGGTGTACCACACCATCGAGACGCGACCGGGTGAGGTCGTGCGGACAGGGGCCCGCTCACCGCCCCGCCACCTTCAAGCGGCGGTAGAAGAAGAGGTCCAGGCCATGTTGCGCCTAGGAGTCATTGAGCCCTCGACCAGCGAGTGGCGGAGCCCGGTGGTACTGGTACCTAAGCCGGACGGTTCCCGGCGTTTTTGTATTGACTTTCGGCGCGTCAATGAGATATCTAAATTCGACGCATACCCCATGCCTCGTATTGACGAGCTACTTGACCGGCTTGGGGAGGCCAGATACTTCTCTACACTTGACCTGACCAAGGGATACTGGCAGATCCCCTTGGCGGCCGGCTCTCGAGAGAAGACAGCCTTCGCTACACCTAGTGGCCTATACCACTTCGTCCGGATGCCCTTCGGACTACACGGAGCACCCGCGACCTTCCAGAGGCTGATGGATCAGCTCCTGGCCCCCCACATAAGTTATGCTGCTGCCTATTTAGACGATGTGGTAATCTACAGTCAAGACTGGAGCGACCACCTCAACCAGGTGGCCGCCGTGCTGAGGACCCTCCGCGATGCGGGCCTGACTGCTAATCCGCGGAAGTGCCGCATTGGGTGGCGGGAGACGACCTACCTGGGCTACACTTTAGGCCAAGGGACCTTGCGACCCCTAATCAGCAAGGTACAAGCCCTCCAGGAATCTATACGACCGGCGACCAAGAAGCAGGTCAGACAGTTTTTGGGACTGGCCGGATACTATCGAAGGTTTGTACCAAACTTCGCCTCCCTCGCGGCGCCGCTTACAGATGCCCTGCGGAAGGACCAACCGCTCCGCGTCCAGTGGACTCCGGAGCGGAACCAGGCGTTTATTGCACTCAAGGAGGCCCTGTGCCGCGAGCCCATACTCCACAGCCCTGACTTTTCCCAGCCATTTATCGTCCAAACGGACGCCTCGGCCGTTGGGTTGGGGGCCGTACTAACCCAAGTATTTGATGGAGAGGAGCACCCCATCCTTTATCTAAGTCGCCGGCTGTTTCCACGGGAAGAACATTATGCCACGATAGAAAAAGAAGCACTAGCCGTAAAGTGGGCCTTGGAAGCGCTGCGGTATTACCTGCTGGGTAGCCCCTTCACAGTTGTTACGGACCACGCCCCCCTTCGCTGGCTCCAGCATATGAAAGAGACCAACGCCCGGGTAATGAGGTGGTACCTGGCCCTGCAGCCGTTCACATTTACAGTCGAACACCGTGCAGGGAGGGACCATGCGAATGCGGACGCCTTATCCCGGCTGGACCCACCAGAGCTCACCAGCCCCGGAGACCGGGGGCTGGACTTGAAGGGGGGGGTGTGTAGGAAGGCGCAGTGGCCTTCCTCTGAGCCTGGGCCCGCGGAAGGGCCGCAGGCGCCCAATCAGACTCTAGACTTGCCGGCAGCTCAGTCTGCCCGGCAATCAGACTACTGGGCCCCGATAGGTCCCGCCAGGCGGCCAACCCAACAGCAGGGGGGCGGAGCCTTAGGGAGGGCGGCAGCTATAAAAAGTAGGCCCTGCAGCTCAGACGGAAAAAGGCTGCCGGCGGAGACAGACGCGCTGCCTCGTCGGCTGTGGAAAGGGGCTGAACCTCGCCAGACTACTGCCGCAGGTAACCCCCTCCCGGCCTTGCGGCTCCGGCGACCCCCCTCTAAGGCCTGGGTTGG
>NW_027132759.1:0-47496 GCF_026122565.2 Emydura macquarii macquarii | reverse complement strand
CTCTTTATGTGATACCATCCCACCCATTCCCTGGCTTTACATAAACACAGAGTCTTTGTAAATACTGCTTCCTGCCTTGGTCCCATTCCCTTTCCTTATCAGCTGGTGATGGGAATCAGTAGCTCATGTCCTCTCAGGGCCTCTGGAAGTGTCTAGGATGGAATAGGTGGCTCGTGATTTTCATCTCACGTGTCATCAGCGCTGGAGCCGAGTGATGAATTGACCCTTCACTTGATGAACACCCTAATTATCCTTGCACGAACATGTTTGGTTTTCATGCTGTACACGATTGGGTTCATCAGGGGTGGGATCAGCAAAGAGACGTTGCCCAGGACATTCTGAACCAAGGGAGAAGAACTCTTCATGGATCTGTGTATCACAGACAAGCTGATCCCTGTCATGTAGGAAAGCAGGACAACACAGATGTGGGAGATGAAGGTGTTCAGTGTCTTGAGGCGCTCTGTGTGGGATGCAATGTTCAGCACTGTTTTGAGGATCATCACATAAAATAGGAGGATGAGCAGAAAATCCAACCCCACTGAAGTGACTGTTATAACGAAGCCATAGATGATGTTGACTCTGATATCTGAACAAGCCATCGTCACTGCCTCCTGATGCATGCAGTTGGAATGGGAGAGGATGTTGGCTTGACAGTATCTGTGTTAGCAGAATGGGGAGTTGCAAATTTAGAAACACCCCTCTTAACAGAGACACCAGTCCCATCTTGGCTACTTTCGGCAGGGTTAAGGTGGAGGCATATCTCAGTGGGTCACAGATTGCAACAAAGTGGTCAACGGCCATAGACAAGAGCACAGAGGATTCAGTGAATGTAAGCGAGTGGAAGAAGAACAGCTGGGCAAAACAAGCATCGTGGCTGATCTCCCTAGAGTTAAACCATAATATGCTCAGTATGGTTGGTAGGGTGGATATTGATAAGCCAAGGTCTGAGATGGCCAAGATGGAAAGGGAAAGGTATATGGGCTCATGGAGGATTGGATCCGATTTTATAATAAACAGAATTACTCAATTTCCTAATATTGAAGTAACATATATTAAGGAGAAGAGGATAGAAATCCAGACATGGATGTTTTCCTGCCTAAATATTCCAGTGAGAAAAAACACGGCCTGTTGGAATTTCGTGTCATTGACAGCTGACATAATGCAAAGGGTGTCCAAGGAGTTTTGAACATTACTTCCTGAAAAGAAAAATAACAGGAGAATAGATTATATTTAACAAGACATCATTCTGCTCTCAGAGCATGACTTCTAGGAGCCCAACTACAGCAGATCAGCAAATACTATCTTGGATTTATGCCACCAATAGGAAGATAGGCATTACCAGACTTGATCAGACCCATAGTTCATCTAGCCCAGGATCCCATGGCCAGTACCAGATGCTTCTGAGGAAGGTAGAGGAAGACCCTGTAATAGACAGCTGTGAGATAACCTGCTTCCAGATAAAGTTTCCTCGTGACACGCACTAGTTAGACAAATGTTGTGGTGTAAATCAGAAAGGTTTATAACACTCAAGACCTTTAAAAATATCCTCACTACTGTAATTGGCTACCTTTTGAGTTCAGGAACATTGACTTCAACATTCTCACTCCAGATTTACGTATTGGTATAGAAGGAATGGTAGGAAGGAAAACAGCAAAAATAAAGACAATGGATTTCAAGAAGGCAGACTTTAGCAAACCCAGGGAGTTGGTAGGTAAGATCCCATTGTTAAGTAAGTCAAAGAGAAACCACAATTGAAGACACCTGGCAGTTTTTCAAAGAGACATTAAGGGCACAAGAGCAAACTATCCCATTGCGTGAGAAAGATAGGAAGTATGGCAAGAGACCACCCTGGCTTAATCAGGAGATCTTAAGTGATCTAATAGTCAAAAAAGAGTCCTACAAAAAGTGGAAACTAGGTCAAAGTACAAACGATGAATATAAACAAATAACACAAGTATGCAGGGAGAAAACTAGAAAGGCCAAAGCACAAAACGAAATTAAACAAGCTAGAGACATAAAGGGTAAGAAGAAAAGATTCTACAAATAAATTAGAAGCAAGAGGAAGACCAAGGATAGGACAGGCTTGTTCCTCAATGAGGGGGGAAAAACAATAACGGAAAAGGTGGAAATGGCAGAGGTGCTAAATTATTTCTTAGTTTCGGTTTTCACCAAGAAGGTTAGTTGCAACTGTATGTCTAACATAGTGAATACCAGTAAAAATGAGAATGGATCAGAAGCTAAAATAGGAAAAGAACAAGTTAAAGATTACTTAGACAAGTTAAATGTCTTCAAGTCACCAGGGCCTGATGAAATGCGTCTTAGAATACTCAAGGAGCTGACTGATGAGATATCTGAGCCATTAGCAATTATCTTTTAAAAATCTTGGAAGACAGGAGATATTCCTGAAGACTGGAAAAGGGCAAGTATAGTGCCCATCTACAAAAGGGGAAATAAGGACAATCCGGGGAAATACAGTCCAATCAGTTTAATTTCTGTACCCAGAAAGATAATGATGCAAATAATTAAGCAATCAATTTACAAAAATCTAGAAGATAATAAGGTAGCAGGTAACAGTCAGCATGGATTTGTCAAGAACAAATCATGTCAAACCAACCACATAGCTTTCTTTGACAGGGTAACCAGCCTTGTGGATAGGGGGAGGCGGTAGATGTGGTATATCTTGACTTTAGTAAGGCTTTAGATACTGTCACGCATGATCTTCTCTTAATGAAACTAAGGAAATACAACCTAGGTGGAGCTACTATACGGTGGTTGCAAACCTGGTTGGAAACTGTTACCAGTGAGTAGTTATCAATGTTTCACAGTCATAAAGCCAGGACAAACTTGAGTGGTGTTGCAACCCCATGCGCCCTCTGGCAACCCCACTCACTCATGGGGTCACAAAGCCACCCACTCAAACTTGGCCTGCTGACTTTCCTTGGCTTTAATGATATAAACAGTGCTACAATTCCTGAGCACAGAGAACAGGTACAATGAGCACAGAAGGAATGCCAGCCAGACATGGGCTGCTTTGAGACCTGGGGCTCCAATCAAGATGAAGTTGGAAGCACTGAAGCTGCCATTGTTGGAAGCTGACATGGGTGGAGTGTGATGCTATTGTTCAGCTGCCTTTACAGAATCATGGAATGAAAACTCTTGTAATTATCGACATCAGACTGAGTGTTATCAGAATCAGTCCCTCAGTTGCTCCAGGGGGTTTATAGTCTGCAAATATTTCCCAGTACATTGCATGAGTACTGGCAGCTGTAGGCCCTCATATTGGAACAACAGACAGCCAAACGTCAGGGGTGTTGCTATTTGGATGCCTGAAAGACATGATCTTACAGTCTCCTTTGGCTCACTCCTCAGAGTATCTGAGCACCTTGAACAAATTTATTTTCCTGCCACCTCTGTGAGGCAGGGCAGGGCTATTATCTGCTTGTGCATAGGCTCAGAGACACACTGGGGCTTGCCCACAATCACACAGGGCAAGGGAATCAAACCCGGCTCTCCTGAGCAGCAGACCAGTGCCCAAACCACAGGACCAATCTCCCAGCTGCACCGGCTGGATTATCTGCTGCCCCAGAGCTGCCCCACTGCAACTTGAGACCATTGCTCCTAGTTCTGCCGTCTGCTACCACTGAGAACAGCCTAGTTCCATCCTCCCTGGAACCCCCTTTCAGGTAGTAGAAGGCTGCTATCAAATCCCCCCTCATTTTTTTTCTTTTGAAGACTAAACAAGCCCAGTTCCCTCAGCCTCTCCTCAGAATTCATGTGCTCCAGCCCCCTCATCATTTTTGTTGCCCTCCGCTGGACTCTCTCCAATTTGTCCACATCCTTTCTGATGACTGATTTGGGGAGACTCAGGACTGGAAGGGATTGTTAGGGCCTGGTGGGTGGCAGAGTTGGCGACCTTGTGATGGCAGAGAAGGGGAAAAGAGTCAAAGATGGAGGAGCGGAAGGAATGGGGAGAGGCAACAACCATATTGATGGAAAATAGGGCTGAGACAATATGAGACACCACCAGTGCTGGTGCTCGGGAAGTCACGGAAAGGTCGAGTGACAGGGTGTGTGTGGGTGGGGGATGATGGGTGACGATGCTGAAAGAGATCAGGTGATGGTCGGAGAGGACACTGCTTGTTATGGTGTGATAAGACATTAGTTCTGAGGGATTTCTCAGAATGTGAACTTTTAGAAGGCTAAGCTCAGTCAATTAGGGGCAAAGCACCCTTGATTAATGAAGACACATCCTTTCCCCCTCCTGTCAAGCAGGTTTAAAGTCAGTGGCCCCGGTGATCACACTCTGCAGGTGTATTTTCCCACTTTGTCACAAAGCTCTTTGATTTTGACCCCATAAATGATAGGGTTGAGTATGGGGGGCACAAGGAGATAGAGGTTGGCCAAGAGGATGTGAACGTGAGCAGCGTTGCCCTGACCAAACCTGAGTGTCAGGGCAGAGAAGTGGCTGGTAGTACAAGGCATCAGTATCACACAGATGTGGGGTGTGCAGGTGTTGAGGGCTTTTCGTTTGGCTTTTTTGGAGGAGATCCTGAGGACGGCTCTGATGATCAGCCCGTAGGACAGGCCGATGAGTATCAGGTCTGACCCGATGATCACTAATAATATCACCAGGCTGTACATCCTGTTGACAGTGGTGTGCCCACACGACATCTTCACCACAGCAATGTGCTCGCAGTATGTGTGGGGAATAACACGGTTGGCACAGAATGGCAGCCTCCACAGTAGCAGGGGCAATGGCAGAACCAAGAGCACAGTTCCTATCAAACCCACTAGCCCTAGTTTACCGATTTGTGAGTTGACGAGGATGCTGATGTATCTCAGAGAGTCACATATGGCGATGTAACGATCGAAGGCCATTATCACGAGGATGGCTGATTGCGTAGCACCAAGTACGTAAAGGAAGAAAATCTGGGTGAGGCAGCCATCCACGGTGATGCCTGTGGAATGGAACCAAAATATGCACAGTGTCTTCGGCGCGATGCTCGTAGACATGCCGATGTCTGTGAGCGCCAGCATGCAGAGCAGCAGGAACATGGGCTTGTGCAGGGTCTGCTCTTTGCCAACAACAAACAGAACCGTGACATTTCCCAATAGGCTGATGATGTAGAACATAAAGAAAGGGATGGAAATCCAGATGTAGGCAGTTTCCAGCCCCGGGATGCCATTTAGGACGAAAGTTGATGGGTTAGAGGGGGTGAGGTTGAAAGCTTCCATGAGAGTGTCAAGGCACCGATCAGGTTCAGAAATGCTCAGGGTGCATGTGAAGGGTGAGAATCACAGCGAGAGGGGTTAGGCACTTGGTAACAAATAGCACAGTAAATATTTTACAGTTACTAACAATCTAGAAAGGGGGTGAGTAGTGAGGTGGCAACATTATTCCCCTCTATTTGCCACTGGTGAGGTCACATTTGGAGTATTGTTTCCAGTTTTGAGCCCTCCATTAAAGGAAGGATGTGGACAAATTGGAGAGGGGGGATTTGATGGCAGCCTTCAAGTGACTGAAGGGGGGCTCCTGGAAAGATAGATTTGCAAACATCTAGAAGATAATAAGGTAACAAGTAACAGTCAGCATGGATTTGTCATGAACAAATCATGTCAAACCAACCACGTAGCTTTCTTTGACAGGTTAACCAGCCTTGTGGATAGGGGGAAGACAGTAGATGTGGTATATCTTGACTTTACTAAGGCTTTAGATACTGTCACACATGATCTTCTCTTAATGAAACTAAGGAAATACAACCCAGCTGGAGCTACCATAAGGTGGGTGCAAACCTGGTTGGAAAACCGTTACCAGTGAGTAGTTATCAATGTTTCACAGTCATGCTGGAAGGGCATAACAAGTGGGGTTTCGGAGGGATCAGTTCTGGGTCCGGTTCTGTTCAATATTTCCATTCAATGTTTTAGATAATGGCATAGAGAGCACACTTATTAAGTTTGTGGGTTTTACCAAGCTGGGAGGGGTTGCAAGTGCTTTGGAGGATAGGATTATAATTCAGAATCATCTAGACAAACTGGAGAATTGGTCTGAGATACATAGGATGAAATTCAAGAAGGACAAATGCAAAGTACTCCACTTAGGAAGGAACAATCAGTTTCACGCATATAAAATGGGAAATGAATGCCTAGGAAGAAGTACTGAGGAAAGAGATGTGCAGGTCATAGTGGACCACAAGCTAAATATGAGTCAACAGTGTAATGCTGTTGCAAAAAAAGCAAACATGATTCTGGGATGTATTAGCGGGAGTGTTGTAAGTAAGACACGAGTAGTAATTTTTCTGCTCTACTCCACACTGATTAGATCTCAACTGGAGTATTGCCTTTGGAAGAGACGACTGAGAGGGGAAATGATAACAGCTTTCAAGTACATAAAAGGTTGTTACAAGGAGGAGGGAGAAAAATTGTTCTTCTTAACCTCTGAGGACAGGACAAGAAGCAACGGTCTTAAATTGCAACAAGGGAGGTTTAGGTTGGATATTAGGAAACACTTACTAACTGTCCAGGTGATTAATCACTGGAATAAATTTTCTAAGGAGGTTGAGGAATCTCCACCACTGGAGATTTTTAAGAGCAGGTTAGACAAACACCTGTCAGGGATGGTCTAGATATCACGTAGTCCTGCTATGAGTGCAGGGGAAGGGACTAAATGACCTCTCCAGGCCCCTTCTAGCTCTATGATTCTATTGTTGAAGTAAACTGCTTAGGCCTTAAACTTTGGTCAAGAAAAGAGTGTCTTCTGGGTAAAGGGAGGGGGTAAAACAGAGAGTGAGACAGTGCAGAAGAAAAGAATGCAAACAGTGCTGAAAATATCAACTGTCTGAGCTGAAAATGCTTGTACTGCAGTTTGCTTATGTCTGTAACCTTGACTAATGATAAGAAGAATGAATGCTGTGATTCTAACATTGTTATAAATAGATGTTAAAATCTGCCTGAGGGCGGAGACCCTTTACTGACCAGAGACAACCCTCTCAGTGGCTCTCCCCTTGCTTATGCTTGTGTTTTTAAAATAATAAAAGAGTCTCAGATCTCTGATGAGCCTCAACTAAAACGCAGAGTGAAGCTTTGTTTCTTCCACACTATGCCCAGACTTATTTTAAAACTCGTTTATTCTCTCATGTGATGCTTTATTCCTGCAGTTCAGATTAAACAATAGTTTTGTTCAGGAGGGCGAGCTGGTCACTCTTCCCACCACAGGCCACAGACTCCCTAACCAAAGAACCACAGGGACGCAACCTGCTGCTGCTGGGCAGACCAACTTGACTCAAATGGGCTGTAGCCCAGGGCCCAGCCTGAGGGTGGGAGAATGGTGAGATCCCACCGCAGGAGAGGAAAAGGACGAGGCTGGCATCTGGCATTCGGGGACCAGAGAGGGGGCACAGATGCAGGATGCCCTTTAACTTGGAGGAGGATCCACAGGGTAGAAATGCTGGAGCCCTCATCCAATCAGGAAAGAGAACTATTCCATGTGCCTTATATGACCTGTTACCACAAAGGAACACAGCTCTGAATTCCGACATTCAACATCAAGCCAGGGAATAAAAGCTTTGACATGGATTTGTTCATTAAATTTCCAGGAGCAAATAAATTTCTGGTGATTTGGGAACTACCACTGATATTGCATGTGCTATTCTCCATCGCAGAGCACACTGCACCCCTGGAAATGGGACCAACTGAGAAATCCTGAATAGGGGCATCGGGGCTCTTACATTCCTGAGATGGGCGTGTGGAGTGGAGGGTCCTCCAGCTACCTAGAGCTGCCTGCTCTCCAGCCCCTGTCACTGACTCACACCCACAGCACAGCAGAGTCAGCTGCCGCTGCACACAACATCTGCACATCTCAACAGCTGGCAACTTTTACCCTTCCTTTGGCGTTTGAAAGATTTAAAGATAGAGAAACCTGCCAATGTATCCAATGTCTGTGAGAAGGGGAGCAGCTGCCATCAGAGATCTGCACCCTAACGGAGAAGGAGTCAGAGGAGAGCTTGCACGGGCAGCAGGCAGTGTCTGCTCAGACAGGCTGCAACTGTCCTTATGAAGCGTGTTTGCCCATTTCTTTGGGGCCTCTTGGCCACCTGGGACCCTCAGCTGATTGGTTCAGTGTGTGCCAGTTTTAACCCCCTCACGGCCAATGGCAAACTGCAGGAAGCCCAATCCCAGGGGCTGCTCGGTGAGGCCACCAAACATGACAGCAGCACAAGCCCTGCCGCAGGCTATATTCCTGCAATCCAGGCTGTCAGCGCTGTGCGTACGGCTCAGAGGAGTCACAGGGCTCCCTCAAGGGCAGCCAAGTGATACGGATGCTGTTGTTACAGCAATGCAGTAAAATAGACCAATAATAGTTGTGTAGGGTCGGTTTTCTCCCCAGCTGCCCCCTTTCCTGCATTACTAACCCAGGGAGCGGGCTGAGGAAGGAAGATTCCACACAGCTTCCAATCTGGAAATTTCAATCAGATTGTTCCAGTAGGGGACGTCCCTTCCCTTCTCCCTGAGAAATAAAGCGGGGGACCCAGCATCCATGGATCCCCAAAACTATGCACAGATCTCAGTGATCCCCTGATAGCCAGGCCCTCCCACCCACAATCTCTGTGCCACCACAACTACTCTAGGACCCTCTCCAGCTCCCTGGGAGCACAGGTTCATCAGTTGTGCTAGTGGGGCTTGTCACAGTAGCCACTGCCCACAGGATCTGCTGAAGACGCTGTTGTAAAGGGCAGAGAGGACTGCACAGAGAGTGGAAGCCTGGTTAGCGAAACGTTTTTATTTAGGTCAAATTTCATCCACTCCCAGCTTCTGACAGCCAGAGCTTGAGGGACCCCAGAGCATGGGGTTGACTCCCTGAACATCTTGGCTAATGCCTTTGATGGACCTATCCTCAATGGACTTATCTAGTTCTTTTTTTGAAGCCCCATTATGGTTTTGGCCAACAACTTCCACTGGTTGGTTGTGCGTTGTGTGAAGAAATGCTGCCTTTTGTTTGTCTTTAGCCTGCTGCCTATGAATTTCATTTGGTGACTCCTAGTTCTCATTCATTTCCCTTCATGTGGAAGCAGTTCCATACCCCTAATCTTTTTAGTTGCCATTTTCAGTACCTTTTCCAATTGCAATATATCTTTTTGAGATGAGGTGACCAGATCTGCTCGCAGTATTCAAGATGTGGATGTACCCTGGATTTATAAAAAGGCAATACAATATTTTCTTTCTTACTATCTATCCCTTTCCCAATGATTCCCAACAGTCTGTGAGCTTTTTTGGTTGCCACTGCACACTGAGGGGATGTTTTCAGAGAACTATCCACAATGACTCTTGAATTCTTGAATGTTAACGGCTAATTTAGATGCCATCATTTTATCTGTATAGTTGGGATTCTCTTTTCCAATGTGCATTACTTTGCATTTATCAACATTGAATTTCATCTTCCATGGCAACATGCACAAACCAGTTGGAGAGCACTTCAATCTCCCAGGACACTCTGTAGGTGACTTGAAAGTTGCTATACTTCCACAAAAAAAACTTCAGAAAGAGACTTCAAAGAGAAACTGCAGAGTGGAAAATCATATGCAAACTTGACACAATTAAACTGGGTCTAAATAGGGACTTGGAATGGTTATCTCATTACAAGAAGTAATTGTCACTGTTCACAGATTCTCACCTCCTAATCAGTGGTTGTGAATAGGCCTCAGCTACTCTAACTGAATGGACTTTGCTTATACCTATCTTCCCCATTGTTGTTCCTTACGCTTGGATGTATATGTATATCCTTATCTGATATCTATTTCTTGCATCTGACAAAGTGGGTTACTGCTCACTAAAGCTTATGCCTGCAGAAATTAAATTTGTTGGTCTTTAATGTGTTACAGGACTCTTGTTGTTTTTGCTCTGTCCACTAGATTATCCTTGTCCACAAGTTGTTAAGCACATCAAAGAATTCTAATAGATTGGTGTGCCATGATTTCCCTTCAGAAAAACCATCATGGCTGTTCCCCAACAAATCATGTTCATTTATGTTTCTGGTGATTCTTCTCTTTACTATTTTTTCAGCCAATTTGCTTTGTACTGAAGTTTAGTTTACCCGCCTGTAATTGCCAGGATTGCCTCTGGAGCCTTTTAAAATAATTGGTGTCACGTTAGCTATCCTCCAGTCATCTGGTACAGAAGCTCATTGAAATGATAGGTTACATACCTCAGTTAGTAGTTCTGCAATTTCACATTTGAATTCCTTCAGAACTCTTGAGTGAATCCCATCTGGTCCTGGTGATTTATTACTGTTTAATTTACATATTTATTTCAATACCTCCTCTAAGAACAACTTATTGTGGGACAGTTCCTCAGATTTGTCTTAAAAAAAGAGGGGCTCAGGTTTGGTAATCTCCATCAGGTCCTCAGCCGTGAACACCGATGCAGAGAATTCATTTATTTTCTCCGCAACAGTCTTATCTTCCGTGAGTACTCTTTTAGCATCTTGATCATCCAGTTTCCCCACTGTTTTTTTGGCAGGTTTTTTACTTTTTGAGCCGTTGGGAAATAGTTCAAATTCTTTTTTGGCCTTTCTAACTATCCAATAAGGAATACATCCGAGAGTGTTGAGGGAGTTGGCTGATGTGATTGCAAAGCCATTTGCAATTATCTCTGAAAGCTTGTAGTGATCGAGGGAGGTCCTGGACAATTTGAAAAATGCACATACGGTGTCCATCTTAAAAAAAAAGGAGGATCCAGGGAACTACAGGTTAGTCAGCATCACCTCAGTCTCTTGAAAAATCATAGAGCATGTCCTCAAGGAATCGATTTTGAGGACTTGTAAGAGAGGGAGGTCATCAGGAACAGTCAGCATGGATTCACCAAGAGCAGGTCATGCCTGACCAACCTGAATGACTTTGTAGAAGAAAACTCAGGTACAGCAAAGCTTGATAAGCATAAAGAGGACATAAATACACACAATTATGCCAAGGAGAAACAACAGACCTTGGCTAATGGTGGAGCTGATGTTTCCAATTTGGGAACTAAACCAGCTCCAGAAGTTCCAATCATCTGACTGGTGTAATTTCTTGGTAGCTTCTTGTATTTTCTGCAAAGCTCCAGAAATACACCCCTCATTATCTGGGATGTAAGTGCAGCACTCCTGGCCAATAATTCCTCAAGCTCCTCCTTTCTCAGCCAGAATGAGAACAAGGGCTATGCGGTTTTGAAGGCTCATCTCCCTTATAGCACTTACCTCCTCAGTGAGAGAGGCAATAGAAATGACGGTATTGTTTACTACCTCTTCTAGGACTGAAGACACCCTTCTTATTTCTCAGAGGGCCAGACCTACCCCATATTGAGGAAGGGTAATACCCCAATATCATTGGGTTTCAGTGATGGGTCTTTTGGCCCATTTTAGAAAGAGAGTGTGAAGGCTGTGGGTGGTATGACAGATGGCAGGCCGCAGATAGGTGGGATAACAAATTCCATTCCATTCTGCTGGACAACGCTTATATGCCTTATTCCCGCATACCCAATATTCCCCTGGCCTGGCTGTGGTTCCATAGTCACATTGCTTAATTCGGAACCTAGAAAGCCAATATGGACCTTTCAAATAAATCATGGGTGTCCCTAGTCCATGATCATATACTACTTGGGAACAATTGTGGGCTATGCCTAAAGATCTCCAGCCAGTAGAATTACAAACGTAACACACCCTGTCCTCTTTATTTGGACAGTCCGTGACCTTTAAGTACTCACTCACATTTCTACTGACATCTTGCCAGGTGGCATTTTCATCAAAGGCAAGGTCCTCCCAAGAGATATTATTTTGATATACTGCAATGGGAACCATTGGAATCCCCCCTCTGGCATGGATGGGTAGGTGTCCACAAACCCAACAGTTAGTAATGTTAAGGTCGTGTGTATATTGTAACAGAATGCGCAGGAATGTGTTAGAGTAGTACAACAGGGGGTGAGAAGTGCCAATGACACATATATAAAGCTATTCGTGATCCCTACTTCACAGTAAGTTCAGGCTTAACCTTACACCGTCCTTCAGAGCAGCCTTAGTTGTGGCAAGTCCTCTTCATGTGTTGGAATCAGTTTATTTTCTCTTTTCAAATAGGGGAGAGGTTACCAGCATGTCACCCTACTTGTTTAGAGTCTGTTTCAAGGCTATGTAGTGGGTTAGTCTCACATGACCGCAGGTCGTGGTATGGTGTGTGTCATTCATAGAGACCGGGGTCTGATACTGAGGCCTTGGTATTTGTCATGCTTTCTTCGGTGAGGGGACTTTTCTGCAATGTGATGCATGGATCCAGTTGCTTTTCCCTTCACACTTAACCTTTGTGTGGATAGTGAGTAGGACTTGAAATGGGCCGGTCCACTGAGCGGCAAGTGCGTTCTTTCACTGGTGGTTCTTATCAGGACACAATCTCCGGGCTGGAGGTCATGGCACAGCTCCGTTGGTGAGGATTGCTGGGCTTCCTTAACCTGTGAATGAAATTGCTGTACACATGCAATTAACTCCTTACAATAGTCTATCACCAGCTCATCTGCAAAGTGTAAGTCCCAGCGTTTTAAGGACAAGGCAGTTACTGGGGTTCTCATAGGGCGACCTGTCAAAATCTCATGGGGTGAAAGTCCAGTGATTCTATTTGGAGTGGAACGCATTGTCATTAAAGACAATGGCAAGGCATCCACCCATGTCAAGTTAGTTTCTGAGCAAAGTTTTGACAATTTTAATTTCAGTCTCTCCACTAGTCCAGCTGATGTGGATGATAGGAGCAATGAAGGTTGTGTTTCACCTGCAGGACTTTTTGGATCTCCTGGAAGACCTGTGCTGTGAAATGTGTCCCTCTGTCACTATTGATGGAACATGGTATACCATAGCAAGAGATAATATCCTTGAGCAGAATTTTAACAACAGTTCATGCATCATTCTTAACACAAGGAAAGGCTTCAACCCACTTTGAGAAGGCATCAACAATAACAAGTACATATTCATATCTGTTGACACGTGGTAAATTCAACCTGTATATTTACATATGGGCCCCAAGGCGGGGGATGATTACCTAGTTTGGCAAATGGGGTAAGAGATGCAAAGTCGTTGTACTACCATAGAAATACCTGGGGCAAACCAATGTTCGTTGATTTGTGCCAACATCCCCCCCTTTGCTCGTGTGTGCCATGCCACAGTACAGACGAGCAAGGAATTGTAGGGATGCGTGTGAACTGCTATCCTGTTCAGGGGGTCAACCCACAGACCCAAAGAATTGAGGATGCATCCCGCCACCTGCCAAGCAGACAATTCTTGAAGTGATGCAGCCGATTGTAATTGAGTAAGGTCGGGATTGGGTGAGGCATGACCACGTTGAAGCGATAAAGGCGTGAGGTGACATGCTGGGGAAAAAGAAGAATGGAATGGTCAGGAGGCGGCCTGTTTGGCATAAAAGTCAGCCAACAAATTTCCCTTGGCCACTGTGTCAGTGGAAGCTATATAGGCCTGGCATTTAACTATAACAAGTTTAAAAAGCAGTTGAATGGCATCCAATAGTTTGGACACAAAGGGGCCATTTTTGATAGGAGTGCCTGTGGCCTTTTTTTGTTTCAAGTTGTTTGTTTACTGCCCAGATATGTCCATTATTTGCTGTTCCTTTGTGCTACTTTATCACCAAAAAAGATCCAGAATCTTTCTCCATTCTTCTTGTTCTGGTTGCCTTTTTCACAGCCACAACTTTGGTCTTTAGAGGATGCTGAACTTTATAAAACATGGACGTACCCAAAGGGTTAAATGCTAACCCAACCTATTCATCTGAAACCAGAAAGCGGGGTTTCTTTACAAACCAAGAGTGTTTGTTTAGGTCCTTAAAACCATACAGATTTACACAATATATTTCCACACACAAATTCTCTTTTTCCCTTGCATTGCTCTAATTATTTTCATTCAGCTGTACACAAATTACATTCCCTCGATCTGCTGGCAATGCTCCCCACACTGTTAATAGTTAAATGGGTACCGTGGACACGGTGGCTCGAGGAAGCCTCCTTGCACCATGCCGGTATTAGCACTTTGAGAAGACCTTGCCACAATTTTGTTTGTGTTTGCGTAATATTTTTTACATTACAATTTTTACAGACTTATACTTCAATTTTTATTTTGTACATTTAAAACAGTCAAATTTTAATGGAAACCCTTTATTTCCTTTTGTAAATTTGACCAATTTTTTAGTAATCAAATGATTTAAATTAGATGGTTCCTTTGCCTGCTGCCCACAGCAGTTATACACAATGAATTGTTTACAGACAATTCCTTTAGGAAAAGGGCCCATTTTCCTTCAGAAGAGCTGTAAAGGCTCCTGGGGACAGAACATGGTAGTAGCCACTACCTGACCCCTTTGTGTCATTTGTTTGACTATTAGATATCTACACAACATGACTGTACCAAATTATACATATATTTACTTTATTAAATATTATTAAACCAAAATATTTTAACACTATTACTTGTATACCATTTTCATAACTATTACCCTTCAACAATTCCACAGCTTTTAACTCTTCAATTGTCTTTAACTTTTGTAGTATTAATTCTTACAAAAGCTACCTTTAACTCTTTTCCTTTTCTTAAATTACTTACTTTTGCATTCAATTAATCATATTTTAGCTTTATTATATCATTCTTTTCTGCCATAGCTTGAACATTTCACTGGCAACATAGGTTTGTGATAGTAAACCCTTTGTTCTTTTACTGTATTTATCAGCCAGTGTTTTTAATGAGCTGCATACATAAGGTGGCATATTTTGATTGTAAAACATGAGCCACCAGGCACAATATTTGCAACACAGCTACTTTAGTCTGTTCTTTGTTAAACATTTTTTACTTTTAAAGTATATGTAAGATTCCCTTCCTTAAAATTTTAGAAAAAAGGGGGGTAGAAAGAAAATGCAGAGAAAGCAGGGGGGGGAGGAAAAGCAGAGAGGGAGAGGAAGGGGAGGGAGGAGAAGAAGCAGGAGGAAAAAAAGGGTTCTTGAATGCCAGAATGCTCTTCAAAGAGAAGTTGTAATCGGTTTAAATAGGCATATGATTCTTCACCTGGTTTTTGTTCACAATTACGAATGCATGTCCAGTCATTTTTTCAAGGAAAAAGTTCTGGGTTAGCCCAGAGTAATTCTCTCCTAGCATCTATGAGGTCTTGGTCCACACGTGGGTCCATGGTTGTCCAAGCAACCTGCCTAAAATGTTTATCCTTATCCCTGCTAGGGACCACTAACCTAAGGAGGCAGTTCAAATCCTGGTATGTGGGGTTCTAACAATTAATCGATATTTCTAATTTTTCTTTAAACTTTTGAGGGCTATCCCTGGGGTTTGGGAAATCCTTAACTATGTTTCTAAGTTCAGTGGCTGTCCATGGTTGATACACTTCCATAATACGATCCCCAGCCCCTGGAACTTGTTGCAATGGGGCAATAAGCTCTTTTGCTTCAGCCTGCCTATTATACTTACTACAAGTTCCATCACTAATTGGGGTCTCATATTGTGTATTATTGGGCCTTTGGCAAGGTATCGGGATTTATCTGGGTCTTGCGGTGCCTCATAAGAGGGAAGTGGGGCCATAGGGCTTGGGCCCCCTGCCCCAGATAAGGCTGGACTGGGAGGAAGGGGTTAGCGGCAAGCCCGGGGCAAGTCCAGAACATCCGTCTGATCCTGGTCATCTACCTCATCCTCTAATTTGGTTGGAAGTTGAGGGTAAAGTGGAACGCGAGATGGTCCATGGTCTGTCAGCCTACTGTGGCTTTTTTTCGTTAGTCTGGTCCAGTTGCTTTTACAGGTTTTCAATAGTATTCTGCAAGCTTTTAACCTTAAACTTTTCCCTCCTGTTATAAGACTCCTCATACCATGCAAAATATGCCTGCCACTCCGGCTCTTTAATCCTGGCTCCCTTTGACTCCAGGGCTCCTCTTAAGTGGAGAATTGTGTCATGGGAAAAGAGCTTTCCTTTGGGAACTGTTTGACCGGATTATGATGAGTGAGAGAGTTCTATTGGACCATAATTCACATACATATAAAAGCGGGGGACTCTTTTGGCGGAGCCCCTTTACTTTGTCCCATACCCATATTGAATACAATAATCAACATCCTTTCAAACAATACAAAACCATAAACCAGAGTCGACTTACTCAGTTTCCTTTACTTAGGATCCGGTCGTAAGGTTGTTTTCCATTTGCCCACTGCCGAGTTCGGTTAGAGGTGGCTGTGCGGGAAGGGAAATGCACGACATTGCCAATGGCCTCGGAGACCAAATCTTAGGGATTTTAAAAGGCCTCTTACCTAGTTGTGGCGCCGTTGGCGTCTGAAGTTGAGACAGCTACCGATCTCCTTTCTCGCTCTGCACGCCCTTTCTGAGTCCGGTTCTTATGATCGCGTAAACCTTATCCCAGGCTTTGTCAGCAATAAGTGCAGGGTAAAGAGTCAGGTCATGAATTAGAGGAGGAGATAACACAGAATTATCACCCAAATCTTTCGGGGTTCACAGAACCACCAGCGGCAAACTACCCCATTTAAGGGAGAATTTGAAGGGTGCCCGCAGTTGTACTCTCATTCTTGTTACTCTGCCCGTGTAGACTCTGACGTTGGCACACCCAGGTGAGCTTCAGTGATCCGAGTCACAGCACCAAGAATTGTAGAAGAAAACACAGTCTTCACTTCTGTTTGGGTGGGCAGGGAAAAGACCTTTATTACAAGGTAATTACCTGGGGCAAGAGCTTCTGTTGAACTGTGCCCACGATCTGCGTTGTGTGAGAGTTTTTATACAGACTGATTACCATATCATTGTTATACAGCAAAATGCATTAGGCGTGTGTAATACAAGGAAGAAATAATGGTGGATTGTACAAACAGTGTCACTCACACAGCTGCACAAGGAACTTCCCTTCAAGGGAATGAAACAGTTAAGAAATGTGGAAATACTTAAAGGGTAACAGTGTTATGAGGAAGAAATTTGTGGTTTAATGATTTGGTTTTGTTAGCAAAGTAAGCCTTTGGGTATTCCCATGCTTCATAAAATTCAGTATTTTTTTTAAACCAAAGTTATGGCCGTGGAAAAGTCAGCCGGACACAGGAAAATATGGAGGTAATTCCTCTGTTTTGCCTGCAATCAGCAAGGGGATTTGTAAAAGCAAGAAGTATTCTAAGCAATAATCTGTCACTCCCAAAAGGGGGTAGAAAAATGTTCTTTTTATATTTCAGAACTTCAGGAAAAGTGGACATCAGCAAAACAGCTGAAGAACAATACCATGAATTTATTATTTCAACAAAGATTGTGTTTTGTATGTCATGCTGTTTGTCTTCTTACTAATATTGTGTGGTATGTTACATTAAGCAGAAAAGAATTAATAAGCACTGTAAACAAATATATATTAATGTGGATTTGGTACTAATAGGCTTGGGAAACCTAAATGCAAAATGGAATATGTGGCAGTGGTTAAATACCACAACCTGGCTATTATACAAAAAACAAATATCATACCCGGAGTTGACTCAATGGAAGACTCCGATCAGGCTGGCAGGAAGTGGTGGCGGGTTCTCCCGCCCACACAAGCTTTGCAGTACGAACCTACACAATGGGAGACTGACGCCCCTATGTACCGCTGACTATTTATGGGAAAAAAGGAAGGAACCCCCAGTGAGTGATGGCCCTTGTGGATACAGGGGTGGAAGTAACTCTTGTCCATGGGAATCCCAATCGAATCCCAGGGCTGCTGCTAACACTATTGGGAGCAGTGCAAGGGCGGAACATGCAGGATATAGCAGTGTTGCTCGAGCAGATGGATCAATTGGGAGACCTGGGGATAGCTCAGTCCCACCCCGTGTATGTAAAGAAACTGCCCCAGCCACAGCGTGAGCTGCCCGTAAGGGCCCACGCGCAAGCCGTATGGCTCCTGGAGAATAACAGTGGATTACCGGACCCTGAATGAGCATGTACTGCCGCTGAGCGTGGCTGTCCCCAATATCAATTTTAATAAATTTCAATTTTATTGAAAAATGCTAACCTGCCTGCTTATTTCCCTGCCACCAGATTATCCTCACAAGTCTGATCTGGGGGGGAACCCATGCATGGCAATAATGGGAAAGCTGTATAGCAGAGTCATCATTTGTGTTATAAATAGTCTGCCCTCCATTTTGAATCCACACACAGTCTTGCCTCCCACTCCCACTATCTGCAGCACAGTGTTTATGCTCTGCTGTGGGAGGAAAAGGAAAACCAGAGAGAGGGAAGATTGTGTGTTTAGTTAACCTGTAGCTGAAGAGCAAATGTGAGGAAATTCAGAGGGCTGCTCTTGTGTGGTCTCCGGAGCAGCGGCTTCCACTGTGTTTCTTAGATATCTAGCACATTTAGGGCAGGACTGGAAAAAATAACATGTGAGAAAGTAATAACAGTTAATAATTAGGGAACCCCACGACTGCAGCATGTCCCTGGGGGCCCGTGTGCTTCATCAGACATCCTGGTGCCACCGCTGGGGACTAAATAGCCCTTGTGTGCCTCTTAGTAGTTCCAGAGCTTTACTTCAAACACTGAGCTAGAGGTGCCGCTGCATCAGACTGTGCCCCAGAACAGAAGATGGGGCTCTGCTGAGCTGGTGTGAAGGAGGAGGAGGAGTCATTCCTGCTCCATCCTGCGGTACAAGGGGAATGCAGACAGAATAGGATGGCTCATGCAGCATGTGGGGTCTGTAGTCAGATAATTTCAAGGAACTCAGCAGGGGAAGGATAGTTTGGTGGTTAGGTGAAATGGTCTCTCACATTGCAGACTGCGTCTGGTTCCTGGTTCTGCTACCGTCCTCCTGTGGGACTTTGTTGAAGTCAAATCTCCCGCAGTTTGGAGCAGTGTAGGAGCTATGACACGCCTCTGAACAGTTCTGCTTCCGATTCAGCAAACGGCAGCCTTCCACGCCGTGCACCCAGAGTGCCGCTCAGAGCTGTGTTTTCCCTCTGCCCACTCTGCCTTTCCCAGCGAGTGGGCCCTTAGTGAACGATCCAGGCAGCTGCACGTCAGGGCCTGAGGCAGATGTGAGTGCTGGGGACTGGGGGTCAGTGGGCGTGGCCTTCTGACTGCGAGTCACTGGGGCGCACGGAGGGATTTGAGTTTGGATTTGGGGTGGAGAGAGACTGGAGGGTTTTACAAAGTGAAACTCATGCTCTGCTTGCTTTGCATCCAGCAGGCTGTTTGTTCTTTCCCTGATGCTTTTCCTTAGTGTAAAATGAAGTCACCCCATCTGTGAGGAGAATGCACGGTTTGCTTTCTGTGCAGGGAAAGCAGAGTAAGGCCTCCGGGACAGCCACTTCCTTGGCCAGTCCCTGGGACTGAGCCAGGGCCCTCAGGCACCAGGAGCCCAAGTTGCTACAGCTCTGATAAGGGCTTTATTCCTACCAGAGGACCCAACTCCTAGCCTCTGTGGACTGGACAGGAGATGCACCGAGTCCAAGGCCATTAGTTAGAGACATTGCTTTATTTGTGCACTTTTGGCGCTCAGGGACTCAGTTAGTGTGAGGAATGAGGCTCAGAGGCTGGGTGCCAGGCTAGTGGTGCTGCACTTTCTTCCTGTGCGTCTCGGTGAGCCTAGAATTTGAGCAGGACACTTTGGATCAGGATCTGACCCCAAACTTGCCCAACGTCTAATTTGATCCAGTAGCTGAAGCATGAAGCACTTTCTGTCTCAGAGTTTCTCCATGTGCTTGTGCTTACAATAGGACTAATTCCCTGACCTTTACCACATTGTTAATAGCCATAAATGCAGCCACCTATAGCGTAGAGCATGACCACTGTTTAACCCACACATAGCAGCACCACAAACCAGTTTACGCTGGGGAGGGAAGAGCACTGTATCCCATTGAAAGTGCTGGGGGAATTTAGGAAGGCTGAATATACCGAAATTATCAGGATTGGAATAGGATGAGGACTTGAGGACATGAGCATGTGCTCATCCCTCTAAGTCCTAACACGGCACACATTAAAGGCATTAAAAACTGGCTAACTGATAGATCTCAAAATGTAACTATCAATGGGAAATCATCATTGAATGGGTGCTTCCAGAGGTGTCATAGAATCTAAGGCTAGAAGAGACCATCTCATCATCTAATCTGACTTCTTGTACAACACAGGCCACCAGCATCACCTGCACACAAAACCCAACAAGCAAAATTAGCCCGGAGCATAACACTGGCACAGGGACCGGTTCCTGTCCCTGCACTATTTAACATTTTTATCAATGACCTGTAAGAAAATATAAAATCATCCCAGATAAAGTTTGCAGATGACACAAAAATGTGAAGAGTGGTAAACAATGAAGAGGACAGGACACTGATACAGTGATTTGGATCATTTGGTGACCTGGGGGCAGGCAATCAATATGTGTTTTAATATGGCTCAATGTAAATGTCTACATTTAGGAAGAAAGAATGCAGGGCACACTTACAGGGTGGGGGACTGTCTCCTGGGAAGCAGGGATGCTGAAAATGATGGGGGGTCATGGTGGATAATCAGCTGAACATGAGCTCCCAGTGGGATGCTGTGGCCAAAGGGGCTAATGTGATCCTGGGATGGAGGGACAGAGTCATCTCAAGTAGGAGCACTGTGGTTATTTTAGCAGTGGTACAACCATTGCTAGAATCCTGTGTGCCGTTCTGGTGTCCACGATTCAAGAAGGATGTGGATGCGTTCGCGAACTACAAGAATGATTAAAAGATTAGGAAAAAATGACATAGTTATTCGCTTGTAACCCTTCATATCTGTTTGGTGTTTATCTCTTTAAATCAGCATTAAGAACCAAATCCTCGACTGGTGTAAATCAGCATCGCTCTACGGACTTCAATAAAGCGACACAGATTTACTCCATCTTTGAATCTGGGCCTGAGTCAAAGAAGTTCGTAATGGAAACCACTATCAGACTGCCCAGTTCCTGTCTCTGTGAATGCAGGATTGAAGACAAGTGAGTTTGCACAGCCTGCATTTAACAGAGCTGAGCTTTCTGCCCTTCCTTTGGGAGATTCTTTCCTTCATTAACAGAACAAAGTTCATGTAGCTCATGAAGTTGGTGCGATATTGGGTCCTAATTTTGCCTCACTGAAGTTCATCCCCAGACTTTCTAGTCAAGCCCATGTGCATGTCCCTCTGCTGTTTACACCCTGCAGATGGTTGTGGAGTTTTGGGCTAGCTTTGGGACATTAATCACCTAACCCTGCAGTTAGCTTATTTTTCATGTAGTTTGTGCAGTGGACACTGAACAACAGTCGTCTCTTGGCTATGTCTGAGTAATAGTTGCCTCTCTGCTTCCTTCAGAAAGTGAAATGACCTACAGAGTTTGTTTATGTTTGCAGTTTTCTCTTCTGTTGTTTGATTTTCCATCGTGGTGTAGAAAGCAATCAGCTTTGGGATCTCTCCGAGGCAGACAGACTCTCTCTCTTATCTGCATTTGCTCTCTCCTCTACCATACATATCACCGTTGCCGTTAAAAATGTCAACATTTGCCAGCAGAGGTTTTGGTGTATCCACGATGAGGTGGGAGGGTTGCACTGCTCTAGCCATACCAGTGTCGTTAAAGCAGTATCTTTTTTATATGGACACAAACCCTTAATTTAGATCAAAACTGTCATCCTTCAATGCTGCTGCAGGCGATATATTTTTCGCAAATTCTTGGCTTTTCATAACAGCCACTAAATCCATTGGTTTATTTTTGTATTTATTTATCTTTGGATTTCAAAATTATCAGTGTGCGCTTTCCTACTTCACAGACATTGGGGTAAATCCTGCCTGGTCAAACAATACTGAAAACAATCACAAGTTCAGTAGGGAAAATCATAGAATAATAGAAGATTAGGGTTGTAAGAGATGTTTATTTCCTCTTTGGAATCAACCAGTGGGTCCCATTCTGCCCTGATGTAGATCTGCAAAGTCCTCTGTTACACCATTGACGTCCATCTGATTGCATAGGTGTGACTGGGGGCAGTTCTCTGATGTATGAATCAAGTCGGGCATGGTAATCAGTATTAAGAAAACAGTTGTCATGTCACATAGCACTAACGTGCCACCTAAAGTCTACGTCAGTAATGAAGTTCTGGATCACTTCTGCTATCTTGGCTCAACGTTAACCAGTTCACTTAGCCTTCATACAGAACTTGATGCGAGCCTCAGCAAAGCCTCCATCACCTTTGTCAAACTTTGCCTCACATGTCTGGAACAACAACCTGCTAACCCTGAATACAAAGGTGTCCGTTTATCAGACTGGACGCTCGTGGGATTCTCTGGCTCGGACATGTGGAGTGCATGTCTCAAGCTCATCTGCCGAAGGGTGTGCTCTATGGGCAACTCAAGGAATACCTGAAACACAGAGGATGGCCAAATTTCCGATACAGCGACAAGGTCAAGAAGGTTCTTAAGAAATTCAGCATTCCTCTGACAATGGGGAGAGCCCGGCCCACAACCGCTCAGTCTGGAGAAGCCGGGTCAAGGCTGGTGCAGTCATCTCAGCGAGTCATCAGAGAGCCCAGGCTGAGGCCCATAGGCGAGCCAGGAAGCAGAATGTGCTCCAACCTCTATCTGAAGAGTGGACCTGTAGCCACTGTGGGAAGGTCTGCCGCTCGCACATTGGCCTCTTCTCCCACACTATAGTCAAGCACCACTGACTTACTTTGTCGTGTTCATTTCATTTGCCAAGATGTTGGATGGCCATATGAACAGGAAGATTTCAGCCTGTATATTCCATTCAGTACCTTGAGAGTGAAATAAATCATGGTTTTGGCCAATATTTTCTAAATGGATTTCAGGTGCCCAACATGAGACACTGTAAAGAGGCAAGACTTGCAAAAGTCCTGAGGATTCACTCGCTGAAAATCAGGTGCCTTTAATGAGTTTAATTCACACTAAGCCACATCCTCAGTCAGCGTGAATAGGAGTAGCCCCTTTGGCATCAATGGAAGGACGTCAATTTCCACCATCAGAGGATCTGGGCCATTAACATCTAACAGAGGCATGAAGCTGTACTACAGCATTTCTGGCAGTCTTTATGGACTCTGGTTCTATACGGTGAACAATGTTTTTATTTCAGGGCTCTGACACCAAAAGGAACATTACCGGGACATTATGTCGACAGTCAATAATAGCATCTTCAGCCATCAGATATTCATCCATATAGGTGCCCTTGCAAAGCAGGAGCAAACTCATAGATGGCTTTCGTGCTGTTTGTCGCATGCGTCCTGACAGTGGTAGGGAATGGTAACTATCCTCTTTTTTTATCAGGACAGAACAAAGCCTCCATGAGCCCTTGTACCTTTTCCTTTTTTTACTATCCCTCGCCAATCTGGGCCTACCTTGCCAACAATGCTGGAATGTTTAGGTTTAATGCCAGGGAAATTGCTTTTGACGCCTGCATCATCCAGATATTCTTCATCCATACCTTTGGATGAATGTCCTTTGATTTCTTCATTCCAATATATGATCCTCTGAGAGAGACCTCGCTACTCCCCAATTCAGTAATAGGGAAAATAGGAGTAGCAATTTTATTTAGGGACATCTGTTTAGTCTTCCAACTCTTCCTTATTAAATGTTTCCCCTTCTGCAGATCCAATGTGCTCTCCCACTCGCATGGTTTGCATCAGGATGCGATGAAACTGGCTTATGCAGATGAGAGGCTCAACAGCTAGCATGGCTTGATTATAGTCATTTGCACATTAAGGTTGGACACCATGATCATTCTTCTGTCTGACGTTCTGGTCCTCAAGACAGCGATGAATCTTGCATCCCAGAAAGAGTATTTCAAGGCCTTGGATACCTGTGTATCTCACATTTCCCCAAGCCAAACAGTTCCGTAGATGAATATGCAAAATACTCCATCCAAAGAACATCCAGTCATAATACTGCTTCCAAAGGAGAGATTATTCTCAAGGGAAAGAGAGAATTTCACTTCGTAGATTCTGGTCAAACCATTCACTGTCTCGAAGCATTTCTCTTTTTGTAGCTATTTTCTTATATTTACTAATATTTTTTCTGTGTTCTGTTGCCAATCTACCTTTCAGAAAGCATTTTCCTAGATAATTTTTGAGTTTTTGAACCACCCAAAGTGAGATTGTGTTTGGATCCAGAGTTTTGGTTCACACTGTTAGAGAGATGGGGGCCAGATGTGGGTTTGCATTCAGAAGACACCAAAGTGTGAGGATGATCAGAGCTGGAGTTGCCATCTGGCCTCTCTTCTCAATTACTTTCCAAAGCAGAACCATGTAATAAAAATTGTTCAGAGGCCAAATTTCATTTTGGCCAGGTTGATAACATTGCACTGCTATAATTTAAAGAAGTCATTGTGGAATCAGTCCTCCTTTCCCATTTCCTTGCTGTTGTTGCTAGGACATCAAACATGATTTATTGTAAATCATGCTCTAAATATGAAGGCAGTTCTGTTTTTCGCAAGGCAATGTTGAATGTAATCTCAACAGCTGTAAAGATCACTTCAGAGCAGCTACTGAAAGACATGAAGAGGGGCTTATCCTTGACTAATTATTAAGTGTCATTATATGTACTGCCGTAGCACCAGCTAGCTGTTGTCATGGACCAGGACCCCATTGTATGAGGCACCTCACAAACACAGAGCAAAAACACAATCCTTGCACCAAAGAGCTTGGTATCTCTACACACAGAGCTCCCATTGCCTTCTATGGCGTAACACGAGGGGTAGATTTAGCCCATTGGGCCTTATACTCTCACACCAGTGAAAATCGGGAAATAAACCCATTGAACTCGAAGGACCAATTTCTGCAGTCGGTGACACCAGCGCAAATCCAGAGTCACTGCATTCATTTCAGTAGCATTACACTTGACTTATACTGGTGTAAAGGAGATCAGTGTCAGGCCCAAATTCCACTTTGACTCTCACGTGCATGCACGGGAGACTGCTTTGCTTATACCCAGCGGGGGCGGGAGATGTTTCTCAAGGAGAGGAGGAGGGCACAAAATGAGAAACAATGGCTTTTTCATTACCTCTCTCCTCCAACATCTCTACTGAACCAAGATTGCTTGAAAGACTTTAAACTGGGGAGATTGGTCCCAGGCTGGGAAGGAAATCCATCCTGTGTACCAAGAACTGTGAACTGCCTGCACCATCCAATGTGGTGAGAAAAACTGTTTGCTTCAAATCTTACTTCACATGGTAAAGTTTAGGAATAAGATGGCGTGTTTATTTTTTATTTCTTTCATAATCAATTCTGATCTTTATTTCACATGACTTGTGATCACTTTAAATCCTTCTTGCTGTAGTTAATAAACTTGTTTCACTGCTTTATCCGAACCAGTGTGTTTGGGTCAAAGTGTGTGGGAAACTCTGCTTGAAACAGCAAAGCTGGTGTATAATTATTATCTTTTGCTGGAATAACGGATTTACATGAGCTTGCTTTGTACAGTGAATGGACTGGATGGTACAAGATGCACATTTCTGGGGGGCAAGGCTGGGCCTAGAGAAGTGGCAGGTGTTGCCCTGTGTGTAGTTCATGAGAGGCTGGGAGAACATTCAGGCAACGTTGCATGCTGAGCACTATGAGTGACCAGAGCCTGGCGGGTTGTGTTGTTCATTAGCAAAGCAGTGCGAAAGCCACACTGAGGTGGAGAATGAAGGGGGCACAGCCTTTCAAAGAGTCCAGATTATACGCTGAGCTATGTCACACTGCGCTATAGAGACAACCCTTCCCTCCTGATACACACACAGCCAACCGAAGGCCCCTGTAGCCCCCAAGCTCTGGGCCCAGCTCTGGACAGGGCGTGCCTAGTCAGGGTCTTCTACCTTGTGCCAGACTACAACTGCTAGTCTTGGCTGAGCTAGGGAAGGGCGGGAGTTCCTCTTTCCCTGCACGGGGATGCTACTGGGGCCTGGTCAGGTCCTCTTCCGGGAATCTCCCCTGGCTGCACAAAGCTCCACTCCTGGTTCCTGCCCCCATCCTCCCAGCCTGCAGGGAGAGGGGTCACTGTACGGGGAGCTCCCTTTACCTAGTGAGCCATTTTCCTTAAGGACAGCCCTGTATATTGTCAACATTCAGAGCTGGATGGCCGGAGAGTGGTGCATGCCATCCTTCGCACCAGACGGGTTGGCTACTGGGTGAGGGAGGGGCTCTACTTTGCCGAGACAGAGAGTTTGTTGTTTTAGATTGTGGTGGCTAGAAAAGAACAGTTGGGCAAGCCAATGCCCATAATGTGGGAGGGAAGACCCATTTTTTTAAGTGTGCTGCCCCAGGAGTGGACCTGCCATGTGACACCCTCTCAGGCTGTGGGTCCACGGAATCATGGGAAAGCCAGGGCTCATGGAAATGGCAATCAAATATAAATTCACAGGCATGTTTGTAAATACAGAACTTTTTCCTGGACATGGCGGTATACAAAGCTGAGATAGAGACCCAGTAATTTAATTACGGTTCTGTCTGAAGTATATGATTTGGATTTCAGAAATCCAGGGAAGAGGTGTGTGTGGAATGCACTAAATTAGCTAGGAATCTCTCAGAAGAGTGTCTCCAGTGCACTAGCCTGGCCCACAGAACAATTCAAAGCAGTGTTGTATTGTTCAGATGTTACCAAGTTCCATAAAAAACCCTCGTTCATTCTGAAATCCGTTTTTTTATACTCGGTCTTGTACGTAATTCACCTTTCCTCAATATTGTACCATTAGACACTGCCCTCTAGAGTTAAGTTAATGTCAGTGATTAGTGGGGAAATGAAGGGGTATTTTTAAGTTGTTGAATTACAAGTGATTTTCTCAGTCAATAACTTTTACAGAAAAGAGAAGCACAGTCAGATAGGGTGGAAACTCTTGATAATTCAGTACAATTCATGGATGTGACTCTACTCCACTATTTTTAGTCATGTGTGCTTCTTCTTGCATTAATATTTTTGTTGCATTTGCTTTCTGACCACCTTGTTTGTACACTTATAACCTACAATTTTTAATAACGACTTTTACAATTAGAGACTTCTGTCAAATACACTACATAATGCAGAAATCACATGAACATTCATAACAGTCCTTTAAACATAATATAAAGAAAACAATGATGTGAAACTCCATTCCAGGATCTGTGTTAACAGATGGGGAGGTCACAGACATTTTATTGCTAGAGAGGTGTCATCTTAGCCACACGCATTAAAGAGATACTCAGTCACTGGATGAAGTCAGAGGTTTCCTAAAGAGTTTATTTAACTAGCTTCAATCTTCATTTCATAAAGCAAGGTAGTACAAGTACTCATGTGAGGGATAACCCTGGAGATCACAGACAGAAACATTTATATGAATCCTAGGCAGAGAGCCTGGAAGCAAGTGTACTTAGATTTCAAACATACAGATACACAGAGATACTAGAAGAGTTTGTTAAGATGACTTGTTCAAATATTTGATGAGTGTTCTCTCTCCCCCCTTCCTTTTAGAGATATTCTTGTGATTTTTCTTTTGTTGGTTTTTCCCTCTAATATAAAATACAAAAACGAAACACATTCTAAACAAAGCGTAACACTTTCAGCAACCTTACATATTCAGATGATTCTCACCACAGGCTGGCTGGTCTGCCTCCAAGCAGGCCCTCCGCCTGTGATCAGCACTTCAGTTGTGTGGTGCTGTTTGCAGATGGAGATGGAAGAGAGAGAGAACAGCAAAATGTTTTCCCTTTTTAACATGTTTCTTCACACCCCTCAAGGACATTGCACACCCGTTTCAGGGTCAGGTACAAACAGTGTCCCTGCATGGCTCCCTCCATGCCCTGAGTCACAGTGGACCTCTGTGGATTCGTTTTTTGATGTTTGGGCCAGTCCTTTGTTCTTGGAATGCTGAGCTGGGTTATTCTATTCAAGTCCTAATGAGATGTGAATTACTCTTGAGCTCTGTAGAGTTATGCCTAGATCTGTCTCAAGCCATGAGAACATATGTGGGAATATTACACAGCAAAGCCTCGGAATCAGGGCCGTTTTAAGACCTTCGTAGGCTGTAGGCACACTTGCCTTTGTGGGCTCCCTGACCAAAAGAACTAATTTCATTTTAAGCTATTAATAAATAGTTTTTTAAAGAAAAATAAAAAATATATATATAAACATGTTTTTCGTAGGCCCTGAAACTTTCGGAGCCCCTATTGTGCCTACAATGCCTAATGACCCTATTGTGCCTAATGGATAATACGGCCCTGCTCAGAACCATACACATGACATTGCAATAAACATACTACTATAACAATAATGTTCAGTATGTCATGAGCATTCTAAAAACATCTCACATGACATACTGTGCATTAAACAATATCCAATTACACTATAAGGGTGAACATGAATGATACACAATTACACCATAAGGGTGTCACAATGATCCCTTTCCTTTCTGTTGTGGGACCTTACTCCCTCTGTCCAATGGGGTTAGAAGACTGCGATGCACGTGGCTGGGCTCTGCTCATTTACACCATTCAGGGACACCTTTTCAAACTATAACATGCACCCACCAATTAGGCAGATCATTGTGCAGAGAACATGTCACACCACTGTTCCAGAATCGGCCCCGACTGTCGACAAGTTTCTGAGTGCAGTTCACGGTGCTCCTTTTCACCTGTAAAACTGCAGCTGGTCTGATAGTTGGTTCTCTGAGGGTACGTCTGCACAGCTCACGGCAATGAGACCCCGTACCTAGGTCAACAGACTCAGGCTCACGGGCTCATGCGATTGCACTAAAATTAGCTGTGTAAACATTCAGCCCCAGGATCTAGAGCCCACCCCTGTCCCTCAGAGTCAGAGCCCAAACCACAACATACACACAGCTGTTCTCAGCGCTGTACTGTGAGCCCCATTCTGGTGACCTGGGCTCGGAGACTTACTGTCATGGGGAGACAAATACTGAGTGGTGCCCTCTTTCCCTGCAAGATGCGAGATGGCTAGAGAGTGGTACATGACACCCTTTGCACCAGGCGGGGGGGTGGCTAAAGCAAATTTTGGGGTGCCTATATTCCCTGAAAGGCCTCCCAGCGCCACCCGTAACTGATTTTTTGCTCTGGTGGCAATTCTGAAAAATTGGAAAAAAAATTGGTTTAGATTGAACCAAATCTCAAATTTTTCTGACTTTCTAATGACTCCATTTCAGTTTTGGTCAAGGGGGGGATTTGAATCTGGGCCTTCCCACAACCCACATGAGTACACTAATCACTGAACTAAAGATTATGCTGGGTGACGAGAAACAGCTCCACCACGTTCTCCCTTACCTCTGACCATTTTTGTGAATGGCCAAAACTATTTTGTCAAATTTGCAAATAGTTTCGGATCAGCTGAACCTGCTTTTTCCATCAAATGAACAATCTGTCTCAAAAATTTCACCTAGCTTTGGTGTGAACCTGGTTCTTTCTTCAGAGAGGACTAAATGTACTTAAAACACACAGAAGAAGCTACTTAAGAGTTCTTCCAGTTCCTGGAAGATGTTTGTAAACTCTCATCAGACAATGTAAATAAATTCCATTTAAGGTGTAACTATTCCTAGATTTTAAGGCCAGAGGAGACCACTGTGATTATCTAATCTCACCTTCTATATTGCACAGTCCCTAGAAACTAAACCAGCAATTTCAAAAACAAAACCAATCTTCTGGCTGAACTAGGAACACGCACAGCTGTGTACAACAGGAGCACAAGAAGGAGAAGAGTTTTCATCACTTTTAGTTCTAGGGCGTGAGCCTGTGCTCCTATCCTGTGGCTGGGAAAAGGAAGGAGGGTCTTGTGGGTAAGGCAGGATACCAGGATTTAGGCAACACAGAAAGAATTCCAAACTCTGGCAAAGACTCCCTAGATGACCTGGGACCTTGACCCGCAGAGCAGTGCAAAAACCACAGGACCAGTCTCCCAGCTGGTCAGGCTAGATTCTCACTGACTCAGAGCTTCCTCCTGCACAGTAAAGACTGGGGATAGCAAGAAGCCAGTTACCAGCATTTGATTCTCTGGAGCTGGGTGATGAAATGACCTTTCACTTGACGAATACCCTGATTATCCTCACACGAATTGCTTGTATTTTCATGCTGTACACAAGTGGGTTCATCAGGGGCGGGACCAGGATATAGACGTTGCCCAGGATAATCTGAAATATTGGAGAAGGGTTCTTCACAAATCTATATATCACAGATAAGGCAATATGTGGTGTGTAGAAGAGAAGGACGACGCAGATGTGGGAGACACAGGTATTCAGGACTTTGAGGTGCTTCATGTGGCATGCAATGCTTAGCACTGTTTTGAGGATCATCACATAGGATAGGACTATGAGCAACAAGTCCAACCCCCGTGAAGAGACTGATACAAAGAAACCATAGATGATGTTGACTCTGATATCTGAACAAGCCATCGTCATGACGTCCTGGTGCAGGCAGTAGGAATTCGAGAGGATGCTGTCCTTACAGTATTGGTACTGTTTCAGGAGAATGGGGAGTGGGAATATTATGACCACCCCTCTTAGCAGAGACACCAGTCCCATCTTAGCTATTCTCGGAGGGGTTAAGATGGAAGCATATCTCAGCGGGATACAGATTGCCACAAAGCGGTCAAAGGCCATGCACAAGAGCACAGAAGACTGAGTTAATGTAATCGAGTGGATGAAGAACACCTGGGCAAAACAGGCATCGTGGCTGATCTCCCTAGAGTGAAACAAGTATATGCCCATTGTCGTCAGCATGGTGGATAACGATAAGCCAAGGTCTGTAACGGCCAACATCGAAAGGAAAATGTACATGGGCTCATGGAGGGTTGGATCTGTTTTTATAATGAACAGAATGAATGAATTTCCTAATATGGAAATAATGTACATTAAGCAGAAGGGGATGGAAATCCAGACATGGACGTCTTCCAGCCCAGGTATTCCAGTGAGAAGGAACACTGCAGACTGGAATTTGGTCTCATTGACAGCTGACATGATGTACTGTGTGGGTCCAAGGGGTTTTGAACTTTACTTCCTGAAAGGAAAAGTAACAGGAGACTAGATAATATTGAAAGAGACATTATTCTGCTCTCAATGTATGTCTAGAGTCATCCGGAAGGTCAAGAAAGATCAACAAAAACATACTCTTGGATTTGCACATGATGATTACCTGTTCTGTTCATTCCCTCTGAAGCATCTGACATTGGCCCCGTTGTTAGATAGAATACTGGGCTTCATGGGCCATTGCTCTGACCCTGTGTGGCCGTTCCTATATTATCAAGTACACCACCGATAGGGAATGCCAGACTAGATCAGACCTGTTGTGCATTTAGCCCCTTTTCCTGTGGCTAGAAATAGAAGTTTCAGAGGAAGGTAGAAGAAGCTGTACAATAGACAGCTGTGAGATAACCTGCTCCCAGGGTGAAATTCCTCCTGACACAGACATATTTTATGGTGTAAATCAGGAAGGTTTATGACCCTCTCAAGTTATTTGAAAAACCCCTCACTACTGTAAGTGGATTTTCTGGTTCCCCAGATCAACCTCCAGTCCCTCTTTGAATTCTACTAAACTGTTGGTCCCATTGATATCTTGTGGCCATATGTTCCAGAGACTGCTTGAGTGCTGTGTGATTTTAGAACTGTGATCTTGTGAGCTCATGGTGAATATGGTCATTGCATTTATCTGTCCTGCACTGATGTTATTTATAAATCTGTTTCATTGCCTCGTTACATTTTTCTTATTTTCTCTATTCCTGAGAGAGCAAATTACACCTCTTTGTACTGCCTCTTTGTGGTACACAGGAAGAATTCTAAGGGCCAGGTTCTGACTTCAGAAACTTTGACTAAAATAGCATCATTCCAAATTTACATGTGTACATTCGATGAGAATCGGGCTCTATTAACTTTCACTTACCAAGTACTCTCAGTGACATATTGTACCCCAAAGAATCCCCCCAAAACAAGCTGAATGATTTGCCCCGGCCAGTGTTGACTGGATCCAGACATTTCAACCATCCTAAAAGCTTCTTTTTATCCTCACAGGACCCACATTCTCTCTTCATACGAGGGGTCTGTAGATCTTTGGCAAGTTCCAAGCTAACAGGAGTTATTTCAGCTGGGCGGGGGAGGGATTGGAGCCCAAATGGTGAATAGTGCAAACACCAGTGTGACAGGGTGCTGAGCAAGAACTGCTTAGTCTGCCCTCTGTCATGCCAGCTGCAGTTTAGGGAGAGTATTGGAGATGGCTGGAGAGAAAATTGCGCCTGTCAGGAAATAAAAGTCTGGGGAATCCTTTGCTGCTGCTACCTTCCCTATCCCTGGGTTCATAGGTGACTGCTTCTCCGCTGGTTCTTTGATGTCAAGCTGCAGCCTTTATCCGGAGTGGTGCAGGCTTTGGGATCAGCATATACAATATTTATTCCCTGGGCTCTCACTTTTTGTACACTGGTTTTCAACCCTTTTTTATATCCGGACCCCTACAAAATTTCAAAGGCAGGTGCAAATAACCATATTGTACATTGTACAGACCCCCAGGCTCTAGTCTAGTATGTTGTACAACCACCGAATACAACCACTGCTCTAGTACATTGTAATGCAGCACCTGTTACTCAGCTATGATGAGAGTTTGCGGGAAGAGAGTTTCAAACTGAAGTGCATGAGTATTCATGGAAATCAAACTTCATTTCACAGATTAAAGTCATGTATTGCTCTCTCTCTCTCTCTGATTGTTTATCTACTGAATTAATAGTCCCAGTTTAATAGCAGGCTGCTGGAACACAAAGAGGAAGGGAAGCAATAGCTCAGGAAAAGCCATCTCTCACTGCAGGGTGATTAAGAGAGAGCACCTGAGCTTCACGCTGAGACCATCCTATTTCCAGGCTCCAACCAAGTTACACAGCTTGTTTCGCCAGTGCTAGGAGTCAGTTCAATGGTTGGGCAGCTGGTGCTTTAGACTCACACACAGATTGGGATATTCAGAAGATGCTCATTCTGCCTGAGTCCCAAGGGAGTGGGGGTGCTTAAGATAAGAGTCAGGTACAGACTGTTGTTTTAAAACCCTTTTGTTCTCCCATGTGACACTTTTTTCCTACTGTTCAGATTAAAAGACAATTGGGTTCAATAAGACTGGCTGATCACCACAGCTCACAGAATCCCAAAGGGAAGAAAGTTGCAGAACAAGTTTGACCTGCTGGACAAGCCCAGTTGACCCACCATGTACTGTAGTCCAGGGTCCAGCCTGATGGTGAGAGAATGATGGGAATCCACCCCAGCAGAGGGAAAGGGATGATGTTGACATCTGGCACTAGGAGATCAGAGACGGGGCAGGGATGCAGGATGCCTTGTAACTGTGAGGGGTTTCGAAAGGACAGAAATTCCCATAAGGAAATTAACTTAAGGTAGTTTGGGAAATACTAATATTCCAGGGGTCTTCTCAGTTCCAGAGCACTGCACCTCTGTATATGGGACCAATAGAGAAATCCTGACTTGGGGAATCGGGATTTTCACATTCCAAGCTCACTTTGAATCTGGGGATTCTGTGTACCTGGAATGATCCCCCATGAACCACAGACACAAGGAGTGGAGGGTCCCCCAGCTCCCTAGTGCTGCCTGCTCTCCAGCCCCTCTCACTGACTCACACCCACAGCCCAGCAGAGTCAGCTGCTGCTGCACAGAACATCTGCACATCTCAACAGCTGGCAGCCTTTACCCTTCCCTTGGTGTTTGAAAGATTTAAAGACAGAGAAACCTGCCAACGTACCTAATGCCTGCGAGAAGGGGAGCAGCTGCCAACAGATGTCTGCACCCGAACGGAGAAGGAGTCAGTGTAGAGCGTGCACGGGCAGCAGGCAGTGTCTGCTCAGACAGGCTGCAACTGTCCTTATGAAGCATGTTTGCCCATTTCCTTGGGGGCCACTTGGCCACCTGGACCCTTAGCTGATTGGTTCAGTGTGTGCCAGCTTTAACCCCATCACCACCAACGGCAAACTGCAGGAAGCCCACTCCCAGGGGATGCTCGGTGATGCCACCAAACTAGACAGGAGCGCAATCCCTGCCTCAGGCTCTGTTCCTGCAATCCAGGCTGTCAGCGCTGTGCGTACGTCTCAGAGGAGTCACAGGGCACCCTTGAGGGTGGCCAAATGGTACGATGATGTTGTTACAATGCAGTAATTTTGACTAATAATAGTTATGTAGGATCTGATTTCTTCCCAGAAGTCCCCTTTCCTGGATTACTAACCCAGGGTGCAGGCTTCGGGAGAAAGATTCCACACAGTTTCTACCTGGAAATTTCCCTCAGATTGTTCTAGTAAGACAGGTACCTTCCCTTCTCCCTGGGATATAAACAGGGCGACCCACCATCCATGGATCCCCAAAGCTATGCACAGATCTCAGTGATCCCCTGATAGCCAGGCCCTCCCACCCACAATCTCTGTGCCTCCACAACTGCTCTAGGACCTTCTCCTGCTCCCTGGGAACACAGGTTCATCGGTGATGTGCTACCAGGCCTGTCACACTAGCCACTGCCCACGGGCTCTGCTGAAGGGGCCGTTGTAGAGGATGGACAGGGGAGGTCTGAGAAGGGAAGGTTGATTAGAGTAACTGGTGAGCAACAAAAACCCAGTCACAGACTAGGGGGGCGGTTTAGACTTTTCCATACCAAGAGTGAAGCCAGAGACTCAGGCAGTGCCACCTTCATTCCTGTTACGAAGAAAAGGTAGACAAAATGGCTCCAGTTTCTCTTGGGGATACAGGCAGCTGCAGCTGGGCATCAAATCAAAGAATCTTAGATGATCAGATTTGGAAGGGACCGCAGAAGGTCTTCTGTTCTAAACTCCTGTTCAGTCCAGGACCAGCCCCAAGTAAATCATCCCAGCCAGGCCTTTGTCAAGCTAGGCCTTAAAAAACTCTAAGGATGGAGATTCCACCACCTCCCTACGTAACCCATTCCAGTGCTTCACCAGTCTTCTAGGGAAAAAGTTTTTCCTAATATCCAACCCACACCTCCCCCACTGCAACTTGAGACCATTGCTCCTTCTTCTGCCATCTGCCACCACTTACAACAGCCTGGCTCCATCCTCCTAGGAAGCCCACTTCGGTTGTTGAAGGCCGCTATCAGATTCCCTTTCACACTTCTCTTCTGCAGTCTAAAGAAGCCCAGATCCCTCAGCTTCTCCTCATAAATCATGTGCACATCTACCACTCCCCCCCAGCTTGGTGTCATCAGCCAACTTGCTGAGGGTGTGATTCACTCCATCCTCCAGATCATTATGAACGTTGAAGAAAACTGGCCCCAGGACTGGCCCCCAAGAAACTCCGCTTGTTACCGGCTGTTAAAAAGACACTAAACTGTTGATCACTACCCTTTGAGCCTGGTGATCTAGTCAGCTTTCTCTCGATCTAACAGTCCTTTCTTCCAACCCATACTTCTTTAACTTGCTGTCAAGAATACTGTGGGAGACTATATTAATGCTTTGCTAACCTCAAGGTATATCACATCCATTGCTTGCCTCACATCCGCAGAAGTAGTCGTCTCATCATAGAAGGCAATCAGGTTGGACAGGTGTGACTTGGCAAGATTTGGAGGTTGAGCCCCAGGAATCCTGAGCCCAGCCTTGTTGGGGTTATGGGGACCCCACCACACAGAGGAGTGGAAGAGGAGCCCTCGAGATCAGGCCGGCCTCTGGGTAAACAGAGTGGGAGCAAGAACTCAAATCCTTTTGCTAGCTATCTCCACCGGGGTAGTGTGTGAGCCAGGAAAATTCCCCACAATAGCGGGCACATTCCCCCGCTTACATAATTGGTGTCATCCCCCTCTTACACATGCTGACTGTTCCTGATCACCTTCCTTCCTTCCAAGTGCCTCAAAATGGTTTCCTTAAGGACCTGCTCTGTGACTTTTCCAGGGATTGAGGCTAAGCTGACTGTTCTGTAGTTCCTCAGATCCTCCTTCTTCCCTTTTTTGAAGATGGGCACTAGATTTGCCTTGTCCAATTATCCGGGACCTTCCCCAATCGCCACAAGTTTTCAAAGATAATGGCCAGTGGCTCTGAAATCACATCAGCCACCTCCCTCAGCACTGTTGGATGCGTTGGATTCATTGCATCCGGCCCCATGGACAGAGGCAAAGAAAGCATAGAGTACTTCAGCTTTTTCCACATCATCTCTCTAGGTTGCCTCCCCCATTCAGTAAGGGGCCCACACTTTCCCTGACCTTCCTCTTGTTACTAACATAGCTGTAGAAACCCTTTTTGTTACCCTTCACATCCCTTCCTAGAGGCAACTCAAATTGTAATTAGGCCTTCCTGATTTCCCCCTGCATAATCAAGCAGGATTTTTATACTGTTCTCTAGTCATCTGTCCAAACTTCCACTTCCTGTAAGCTTCCTTTTTGTGCCTAAGCTCATATAAGAGTTATTCAGTAAGCTAAGCTGTTCGTATGCCCTATTTGCTATTTTTTCTGCACACGCTTATGGTTTCTTCCTGCGCTCTCATAAAGGTTTCTTTAAAATACAGTCATCTCCCTTGGTCTCCTTTCCCCCCTCAGATTGGCCATCCATGGGATGCTGCCCATCAGCTCCCTGAGGGAGTCAAAGTCTGGTTTTCTGAAGTTCAGGGTCCGTATTCTTCTCTTCTCCTTTCTTCCTTTTGTCAGCAGCACCATGGCAACTAAGTATAATTTCAATGAAAGATTATCAGTTTTATATGACCCCCTCACCCCCAAATGGATGAAAAAGAAACATTTTACTGTGGGTCAAAATTTTTCATGGGGGGAATATCCTCTATTTTCCAGCCAAGATCTAGCTCAAACCATGAACCTCTGTCACTCTTATTACTGGACCCCTAGGTCTCAGCGTCAGCCCCCCATTGGCCTCCCATACTGAGCAGCCCTGTGATCTCTGCTGGTGGGGCTATGCTGGCTCTAAGGCAGAGAGATCCCCTGCAAGTGGCCTGTCTGTGGCAACCCATCCATCCATGGAACAATCTAAGAACACAAGAACAGCCATATTGAGTGAGACCAATGGTCCATGGAGCCCAGTGTCCTGTCTGCTGACAGAGGCTGGTGCCAGATGCTTCAGAGGGAGTGAACAGAACAGGGCAATTTAGCGAGTGATCCATCCCCTGTCACCGAGACCCTGCTTCTGGCAGTCAGAGGTTTAGAGACACCCGGAGCGTCTGGCTGCCTCCCTGACCAGCTTTGCCAATAGCCATCGATGGACCTGTCCTCCGTGGACCTGTGTAATTCTTTTCTGGGCCCAGTTATACTTTTGACCTTCTCAATATTCCCTGGCAACAAGTTCCACAGGCTGCCTGCCCGGTGTGTGACAAATATTTTCCTTTTTTTTTTCTATTTAAACCTGCTGCCTCTTTATTTCATTGGCTGACCCTGGCTCTTGTTTTATGAGAAGAGATAAATAACACTTTCTTATTCACTTTCTCCACACCAGTCATGGTTTTATAGATCTCTAGCACAACCTATTAATAAGCCCAGTATTAATCTCTTCTTATACTAAAGCTGTTCCATTCCCCCTAATCATTTTTGTCACCCTTCACTGTAGTATTTCCAAATCATAAATATCTTTTTTGAGATGGGCGACCAGAACTGCACACAGTGTTCAAGATGTGGTCAAACCATGGGCTTAAACAGACACATTATGGTATTTTCTGTTATATTACAGTTAGTAGTTCTACAATGTCATGTTTGCGTACCGTCAGAACTCTTGGGTGTATCCCATCTGGTCCTGTGCTCACACATTACTGTTTAATTTATCAATCTCCTGATGACAATTGGTCTATTAGAGCTACGGTTTATTATTAAGCCCTGGGTGAAGGATCCCTGTATAGCCACTTCTGGGTCCCATCCCACTCCAGGCCCGTCATGCTTGTGCATGGCTTTGCTGCTCTTAAATGCACCAGATACCAGATCCAAGTGCCTATTTTGCCTGTAAGTGCCCAGGGATCAAGCCCTGCTTTGTGCCCTTCACATCCCCGGCACACACCCGGTCCTGGCAAAGACTGAAAAATAATAATAAATTCTGCTCTAAACCCAGAACCCATGACAATCGAGTAAGCTTGATCTTGACGTATTTTATTTAATCTATGCATACAGAAAGTGTGGAGATCCTGACGACCAGCTGCTGTTGCTTAGGAGATTAGGAGGATTCAAGAAATGGACCAGACGTTTTTACATGGGACAGGAACACACAAAGCTGTGTGCAACAGGAGCACAAAAGGTAGAAGAGTTTTGATCTCTTTTACTTCCAGGTTATAAGCTTCTGCTCCCATCCTGGGGCTGGGAAAAGGAAGGAGTGTCTTGTGGGTAAGCCAGGGCACCAGGATTATGGGAACTCACATTTAATTCGAAGCTCTTGCACAGACTCCCTGTGTGACCTTGGACCTTGACCCGCAGAGCAGTGCACAAACCACAGGACCAGTCTCCAGGCTGGTCACGCTGGATTCTCGCTGTCTCAGAGCTTCCTCCTGCACAGTGGAGACTGGGGATAGCAAGAAGCCAGTTACAGTGGTTTGATTCTCGGGAGATGGGTGATGAACTGACCCTTCACTTGACGAATACCCTGATTATCCTCAAAAAAATTGCTTGTGTTTTCACGCTGTATACAACTGGGTTCATCAGGGGCGGGACTAGCATATAGAGGTTGCCGAGGACAGTCAGAAATATCGGAGAAGAATTCTTTACGAATCTATATATCACAGCTAAAGCAATGTCTGGTATGTAGAAGAGAAGAACGACGCAGACGTGGGAGACACAGGTATTCAGGGCCTTGAGGCGCTCCACGTGGGACGTGATGCTCAGCACTGTTTTGAGGATCATCACATAGGATAGGAGGATGAGCAGCAAGTCCAACACCCGTGTAGAGACTGTTAAAAAGAAGCCATAGATGATGTTGACTTTGATATCTGAACAAGCCATCGTCATGACCTCCTGGTGCAGACAGTAGGAATGGGAGAGGATGCTGTCCTTACAGTATCGATGCTGTTTCAGGAGAATGGGGAGTGGGAATATTAGGGTTACCCCTCTTAGCAGACACACCAGTCCCACCTTAGCTATTCTTTGAGGGGTTAAGATGGAAGCATATCTCAGCGGGTTACAGATTGCCACAAAGCGGTCAAAGGCCATGCACAAGAGCACAGATGATTCAATTAACATAAGCGATTGGATGAAGAACAGCTGGGCAAAACAGGCATCGTGGCTGATCTCCCTAGAGTGAAACCAGTATATGCCCAGTGTCGTTGGCATGGTAGATAACAATAAGCCAAGGTCTGTGATGGCCAACATGGAAAGGAAAATGTACATGGGCTCATGGAGGGATGGATCTGTTTTTATAATGAACAGAATGAATGAATTTCCTAATATGGAAATAACATATATTAAGCAGAAGGGGATGGAAATCCAGACATGGACGTCTTCCCGACCAGGTATTCCGGTGAGAAAGAACACTGCAAGTTGGAATTTGGTGTCATTGACAGCTGGCATGGTATACTGCGTGGGTCCAAGGAGTTTTGAACTTTACTTCCTGAAAGGAAAAGTAACAGGAGACTAGGTAATATTGAAGGAGACATCATTCTGCTCTCAGTGCATGTCTAGAGTCTTCCAAAAGGTCAAGGAAGATCAACAAAAAAAAATACTCTTGGAATTCATACATGATGATTACCTGTTCTGTTCGTTTCCTCTATAGCATCTGGAGTTGTCCCTGTCTTTTGACAGGTTATTGGGCTTCATGGGCCATTGCTCTGACCCTATGTGGTTGTTCCCATATTCTCACATACACCACTGATAGGGAATGCCAGACTGGATTAGACCTGTAGTACATTTAGCCCATTTTCCTGTGGCTATGAAGAGAAGTTTCAGAGGAAGGTAGAAGAAGTTGTACAATGGATAGCTGTGAGATAACCTGCTCCCAGGGGGAAATTCCTCCAGACACAAACAATTTTTATGGTGTAAATCAGGAAGGTTTATGATCCTCTCAAGCTATTTGAAAAACTCAACACTAAAGTTATTGGATTTTCTGGTTCCCCATATCAACCTCCAGTCTCTCTTTGAATCCTACTAAACTCTTGGTCCCATTAATATCTTGTGGCCATATGTTCCACAGACTGCTTGAGCGCTGCATGATTTTACAATTGTGATCTTGCAAGCACATGGTGAATATGGTCATTGCCTTTATCTGATCTGCACTGATGCTATTTATAAATGTGTTTCATTGCTTCATTATATTTTTTTTTATTTTCTCTGTTTCTGAGAGCCCAAATTACACCTCTTTGTACTTCCTCTTTGCAGTAAACAGGAAAAATTCTAAGGGCCAGGTTCTGAATGCAGAAACTTGGACTGCAATCGCATTACTCCAGATTAACATGTGTAAATACAATGAGAATCGAGTTCTATTAAAAATAACTAGAGTTCTGTGGCACTTTAAAACTAAAAAAATTAATTTTTTTAGGCATAAGCTTTCGTGAGACTCAGCTCACTTCATCAGATGTAGAGGTAGAATGATCTATTAACTTTCACTTACAAATACTCTCAGTGATATATTGTGCCCCAAAGAATCCCTCCAATACAAGCTGAATGATTTGCCCGGCCAGTGTTGACTCGATTCAGACATGTCAGCCATCCTAAAAGCTTCTCTTTATCCTCACAGGATCTGCATCCTCCCCTCATGTGAGGGGTCTGTAGATCTTTGGCAAGTTCCAAGCTAAAACAATGAGTTACTTCAGCTGGGTGGAGGAGGGATTGGAGCCCAAATAATGAATAGTGCAAACACCAGTGTGACAGGTGCTGAGCAAGAACTGCTTAGTCTGCCCTGTGTCATGCCAGCTCCAGTTTAGGGAAACTATTGGAGCTGGCTGGAGAGAAACCTGTGCCTAATTAGAGAACCAGAGACAGCTGCCTTCCCAGTTAGACTGCATTAAGTTATCAGAGGAGGGAAGCCAGGGGATGGAGGCAGGAGGTGGAAGTAGAGCGATAGCGCCTTCGTCCTTGGTGCAGACGCTAGAAGGCCAGCTTGGTACGATGAAAAGGTGGTGGGAGCACAACCTGTAGATAAAACTGCACCAGTGGTTCCTGAACTGAGGGTCTCCCTCTGACTTTGTGAACACAGCAGAAGCAGAAACAGGGTAGGCACAGCAAGACTCTGCTACAACTGGTTTTGCACTAATAGCCAGTTGAGAGTGCAAGTTACTTCAGACATCCTCATGTAACCGGTAATGCGTGTAAAGTACATACAACCACTATATGATCTCCTTGACTGCACCTCATCTCTACTCCTTGCTAAAACACAGAACAGCGGTTCTCTTGTTTCATGACTTTTTGGAATATCTCGCCCAATTGTATCAGAAGTGCCGTGTGCATAAATCTAAATGTAAGTGTTACAAGCAGCTTCTGGTCTCTTACCAGGAGACATAGTCATACAACTGCTCACTGAACGAAGAGTTAAGAGCACGAACCCATTGAAAACAGAGTTTGGAATACCTCTGAAATATTTTCTAAAGCAAAAGCCGTTAAGTAGTAAAGTTGCTCCAGCTGCAACACCTCTGCTGCTGGCTTGCCATAGACATGCATGTAATGAAAATTTGTTCTGTAGTAATTATATCACGATGAAAAGTTTTGGCATAACATTTTTGGAACCATAGTTTAGCACACACATGTAAACCCATTCTTTCCCTTCGGATCTTCTTTCAGGGATGATTTCTCAGGTTTGAGGGGGACCTAAAATGTAAAGTGGTTCATCTTGATTTCTTGAGAACTTGAAAAGATTCTAGCCTGTCAGCCCTCATTCAATCACCTGTCAGCAAACAAAATATGGTGAATCCTTTGCTGCTGCTACCTTCTCTATCCCTGGGTTCATAGCTGCCTGGTTCTCCACTGATGTCAATCTGCAGCCTTCATTTGGAGTGGTGCAGGCTTTGAGATCTGCATATACAATATTTATTCCCTGCGCTCTCACTTTTTAGTACACTGGTTTTCAACCCTTTTTCATATCTTGACCCCTTCAAAATTTCAAATGGAGGTGCGAATAGCTTTGGAAATCTAACAAATAGTCTGGAAACCCCCAGGGTCTGGTCTAATCCATTGTACAACCACCAGGTACAACTACTGCTCTAGTACATTGATGAGGGTTAGCGGGAAGCAGGTTTCAAAGTGAAATGCATGAGTATTCATGGAAATCAAACCTCATTTCACAGATGAAAGACGTCTATTGCTCTCTCTCTCTCTCTCTAACTAACTGTCTGTGCACTGTATTATATAGTCCTAGATTAATTCAGGCTGCTGGAAAACAAGCAGGAAGGGAAACAATAACTCAGGAAAAGCCATCTCTCACTGCAGGGAGATTAAGAGAGAGCACCTGAGCTTCACGCTGAATCCATCCTATTTGCAGGTTCCAGCCAAGTTACACAGCTTGTTTCGCCAGTGCTAGGAGTCAGTTCAATGGTTGGGCAGTTGGTGCTGAGAAATTCTTTAAACTGACACACATACACACAAAGTGTGGGGAACTCACAAGATGCTCTTTCTCCTGAGTCCCAAAGGAGTGAGGGTGCTTGAGATAAGAGTCACGTACAGACTGTTTTTTTAAAACACTTTTATTCTCCCATGTGAGATATTTTTTTCTACTGTTGAGATTAAACAACAATTTCGTTCAAGAAGACTGGCCGGTCACTACAGGTCACAGACTCCCAAAGAGAAGAAGCAAAGTTGTAGAACAAGTATGACCTGCTGGGAATGACCAGTTGACCCTGCTGTAGCCCAGGGTCCAGTCTGAGGGTGGGAGAATGGTGGGAATCCACCCCAGGAGAGGGAACGGGACAAGGCTGACATATGGAATTTGGAGACCAGAGAGGGGGGCGGAATTGGAACTTTGAGCAGTTTTTACAGGGCAGAGATGCCGAATCCCTCATCCAGTCAGGAAACAGAAATAATCCAATTGCCTCATCTGACCTTTTACTGCAAAGCAACACACTTCTGAATTCCGGCATTCAGAGTCGAGCCAGAGAATAAAAGCTTTTTACATGGATTTGCTCATTAAATTACCAGGATCAAATAAACCTTAGGTGATTTGGGAACTTCTCACTGATATTGCAGTGTGCTCTGGGTGGGAGAATAGCCCATGCAGCTCTGGAAATGGGACCCGTTGAGAAATCCTGACTTGGGACATCAGGTTTATTAGCAATCTGAGTTCTCTTTGTATCTGGGGTTTCTGTGTCCATGGAATGATCTCCCATAGACCACAGGCACATGAAGTGGAGGGTCCCCCATCTACCTAGTGCTGCCTGCTCTCCAGCCCCTGTCACTGACTCACACCCACAGCACAGCAGAGTCAGCTGCCGCTGCACACAACATCTGCATATGTCAACAGCTGGCAGCCTTTACCCTTCCCTTGGAGTTTGAAAGATTTAAAGACAGAGAAACCTGCCAACCTACCCAATGCCTGCGAGAAGGGGAGCAGCTACCAACAGAAGTCTGCACCCGAACGGAAGAGTCAGAGGAGAGCTTGCACGGGAAGCAGGCAGTATCTGCTCAGACAAGGTGCAACTGTCCTTATGAAGCGTGTTTGCCCATTTCCTTGGGGCCTCTTGGCCACCTGGGACTCTCAGCTGATTGGTTCAGTGTGTGCCAGCTTTAACCCCGTAATGGCCAGTGGCAAACTGCAGGAAGCCCAATCACAGGGGATGCTCCGTGACACTACCACATTGGTCTGCATCGCAGGTCCTGCTGCAGGCTCTATTCCTGCAATCCAGGCTGTCAGAGCTGTGCATATGGCTCAGATGAGTCACAGGGTTCCCTCAAGGGCGGCCGAGTGGTACCGATGATGTTGTTACAGCTGAAATCTTGCTGCAATACATTAAAATAATAATAGTTATGTAGGGTCAGATTTCTGCCCAACAGCCCCTTTCGTGCATCACAAACCCAGGGTGCAGGCTGCTGGAGGAAGATTCCAAAAAGCTTCTACCTGAAAATTTTCCTCAGATTGTTCCAGTAGGGCAGGTCCCTGCCCTTCTACCTGAGATATAAAAAGGGTGACCCAGCATCCATGGATTCCCAAAGCTATGCACAGAACTCAGTGATCCCCTGATAGCCAGGCCCTCCCACCCACAATCTCTGTGCCTCCACAACTGCTCTAGGACCCTCTCCAGCTCCTTGGAAGCACAGTGTCATCGGAGATGTGCTACCGGGGCCTGTCACAGTAGCCACTGGCCACAGGATCTGCTGAAAGTCTTATTGTACAGGTTGGAGGGGGTTGGACTGAGAAGGGAAGGCTGCTTAGAGTAGCTGATGAGTCAAAACACTCCAGCCATAGACTGGACACGAGGTTTAGACTTTTCCATACCCAGAGTACAGCCACAGACTCAGTTAGTGCCAACTTCACTGCTGTTACGAGGAAAAGGTAGAAAAAAGGATCAAATTTCTCTTGGGGATCCAGGCAGGTGCTGATGGGCAGCATTATGGCAACTGAGTTTGCAGTGAAAAATTATCAGTTTTGTACAAAAACCCACCCCAGAAATGGATGAAAAGGAAATATTTTACTCTGGGTCAAAATTTCAACTAATCCAAGCTTCTGGCAGCGAGAGGTTTAGTGACCCCAGTGCAAGAGGTTGCTTCCTTGACCACCTTGGCTAATAGCCATTCATGGACCTATCCTCCGTAAACTTACATAGTTCTTTTTGAAACCTGTTACAGTTTTAGCTTTCACAACATCCTCAGTCAAAGAGCTCCAGAGGTTGACTGTGTGTTGTGTGAAGAAATACTTGCTTTTCTTGGTTTTTAACCTGCTGCCTATTTATTTCATTTGGTGACCCCATTTTTTGTGTTATGAGAAGAAGCGAATAACACTTCCTTATTGACATTCTAACTCTTCGCAATCTCCTTTCGATTTCACAATCTTGAATAGTTTTTTTAACCATCTGAAAACTTTGCCAGCACACTGTTTACCTGTTTTTCCAGATCATTTATGAATATGTAGAACAGTATTGGTCCCAGTAGACACTTCTGGGGGACACCACGGTTTATCTCTCTCCATCCTGCAAACTGACCATTTATTCCTACCCTTTCTTTCCTATCTTTTAACTGGTTACTGACCCAGGAGAGGACCTTACCTCTTATCCCATGACAGCTTACTTTGCTTAAGAGCACTTGGTGAGGGAACTGTTCAAAGGCTTTCTGAAAATCTGCATACGCTATGTCCACTGGATCAACATTATCCACATGCTTATTGAACCCCTACAGAATTCTAGTGGATTGGTGAGGCATGATTTCCCTTTAAAAAAAAAACATGTTCTCTCTTCCCCGATAAACCATGTTTATCAATGTGTCTGATTATTCTGTAATTTACTATAGTTTCAACCAATTTACCTGATACTGAAGTTAGGCTTACTGATATGTAATTGCCAGGATCACCTCTGGATCCTTCTTTAAAAATTGGCATCACATTAGCTATCCCCCAGTCATCAGGTACAGAAGCTGATTTAAATGATAGGTTACTTCCCACTTTTAGTAGTTCTTCAATTTGATGTTTGCTTTCCTTCAGAACTCTTGGGTGAATCGCATATGGTCCTGTGTTCACATTTTACTGTTTAATTTATCAATCTCGTAATGACAATTGCTATATAAGAAAAAGATTTTATTGCTGGGTCTCATCCCACTGAAGCCTCATCGTGCTGTGCGCTTCACATCCCCGGCAGAAGCCCGGCCCTGGCAATGACTGAAAAATAATAATAAATTCTACTCTAAACACAGAACCCATGAAAATCGAGTGAGCTTAAATCATTTTATTTAAGCTATACATAATTTACTATGGAAATCCCTGCCACAAACTGCTGTTGCTTAGGAGATTAAGAGGATCTAACAAAAGAAATGGACATTTTTACATGTGACAGGAACACGCACCGCTGTGTGCAACAGAAGGAAAAAAGTAGAAGCTTTTTGATCTCTTAAAATTCCGGAATGTGACCTTCTGCTCCCGTCCTCGGGCTGGGGAGAGGAAGGATGGTCATCTGGGTAAGACAGGTCACCATGATCTACGCAACTCACATTTAATTCTGAGCTCTTGCACAGACTCCCTCTAAGGTCCCCTCTAAGGTCTCCCTCTAAGGTCCTTGCAATTACTTACTGTCAGCCTGGAAGACTAAAAACAAGATCCACCTGTGTGGGGTCGTATTTGTTCTCCAAAACAAAGGCTCTCTTAGCCTGCACCCCACCCTACTCCATTGCCCAGGAGCCCCCCCTCCTTCCTTGGTGGGGTCTGCGTTGGTTCAAGCTTGCCACAGCTTTCCTGGCTTCTCGCCAGCTGGCCCCCTTGGTAGCTCAGTCCCTTCCCACCAGTACTTCCCCTGCTGCTGTCGCCATGTTCTGAGAGAAGAGGTAGCTGACCCTGCCTCCCACGGCTCCTGCGGGTGGCAGGGAGTGAGGGGAGACAGGCTCTGCCCAGTTCCAAAAGTCCCTGGATCATTAAAGGGCCAAACCATGGAGTATGGGGTGACTGATCTCACAGGCCTTTCCCATCCTCAAAGTGAAGAGTTCCCAACACACCCCCTCTAATGGCCACTGAATGGCTGGGCTGGGCTAGGAGCCAGTTGTGTCTCTGCTGGGGAGCTGAGGCCCGTTTCCGCCCCTTTGCTAACTCACATATGAAGCTCTGCTCTGCCCAGGGACAGGACGGTGGGTGGATTGGGGGGGCTCGGCTGGTGTGTTGTGTACAAATTGGGGCTCCCTAAATGGCTTCTCTTGGGGCTCCTGCTTTAATTCTGTCTTGGAAACGACTCGGTCACAAGCGTGTGGATGAGTGCGTAAGGGAAGGGTGGGCGGCCCTGCCCCTGAAATACCCCCTCCCACAGTTGGTGCCACTCTCATGGATCACGCAGCAGCCGGAGTGCTCAGGAAGGGCCAGGACTGTGACTGCAAAACAGCTCTGCAGCTTTTCTCATGGCCCCGGGGTGTCTAACCAGAGACAGGACAGTGACAGGTCATGGACAATGGGACAAAACATCCACGTTCCTTCTCTGTACTGACTGTATCCACAGCAATTCTGAGGTCTGAGCTGACACTGATACAGCTCTTTATGTGATAATATCCCACCCATCCCCTGGCTCTACATAAACACAGAGTCTTTGTAGATACAGCTGCCTGCCTCGGTCCCGTTCCCCCAGTGTGCTGTCCTTCCTTAGCAGCTTGTGATGGGGATCAGTAGCTCATGTCCTCTCATGTCCTCTGGAAGTGTCTAGGATGGAAAAGGTGGCTCGTGATTTTCATCTCCAGTGTCATAAGCACTGGAGCCAGGTGGTGAACTGACCCTTCACTTGACGAACACCCTGATTATCCTCGCACAAATGGCTTTGGTTTTTACGCTGTACACGATTGGGTTCATCAGGGGCGGGACCAGCAAATAGACGTTACCCATGACAGTCTGAACCAAGGGAGAAAATTTCTTCACGAATCTGTGTATCACAGACAAGCCAAGCACTGGGCTGTAGAAGAGCAGGACGACACATATGTGGGAGACGCAGGTGTTCAGGGCCTTGAGACGCTTTGTATTGGACGCGATGCTCAGCACTGTTTTGAGGATCATGTGA